>NC_052336.1:5774892-6043932 GCF_016432855.1 Salvelinus namaycush
ACAGTTTGGTGACGAACAATGTCTTTTCCAGCATGATGTAGCACCTTGCCATAAGGCAAAAGTGATAACTAAGTGGATTGGGGAACAAAACATAGATATTTTGGGTCCATGGCCAGGAAACTCCCCAGACCTTAATCTCATTGAGAACTTGTGGTCAATCCTCAAGAGGCGGGTGGACAAACAAAAACCCACAAATTCTGACAAACTCCAAGCATTGATTATGCAAGAATGGGCTGCCATTAGTCAGGATGTGGCTCAGAAGTTAATTGACAGCATGCCAGGGCAGATTACAGAGGTCTTGAATAAGAAGAGTCAACACTGCAAATATTGACTCTTTGCATCAACTTCATGTAATTGTTAATAAATAAAAGCCTTTGACACTTATGAAATGCTTGTAATTATACTTCAGTATTCCATAGTAACATCTGACAAAAATATCTAAAGACACTGAAGCAGCAAACTTTGTGGAAATTAATATTTGTGTCATTCTCAAAACCTTTGGCCACGACTGCACACACAATACCCCCTCAATGACAAAGAAAAACAGGTTTAGACATCTTAGCAAAAAAAAAAAACCTGAAACATCACATTTACATAAGTATTCAAACCCTTTACTCAGTACTTTATTACAACCTTGAGTCTTCTTGGGTATGACGCTACAAGTTTGGCACAACTGTATTTGGGGAGTTTCTCCCATTGTTCTCTGCAGATCCTCTCAAGCTCTGTCAGGTTGGATGGGGAGCGTCGCTGCACAGCTATTTTCAGGTCTCTCCAGAGATGTTCAATCAGTTTCAAGTCCGCGTTCTGGCTGGGCCACTCAAGGATATTGAGACTTGTCCCGATACCACTCCTGCGTTGCCTTGACTGTGTGCTTAGGGTCGTTGTCCTGTTGGAAAGTGAACCTTTGCCCCGAGTCTGAGGTCCTGAGCGCTGTGGAGAAGGTTTTCATCAAGGATCTATCAGTACTTTGTTCCGTTCATCTTTCCCTTGATCCTGACTAGTCTCTCAGTCCCTGCCGCTGAAAAAAATCCCCACAGCATGATGCTGCCACCACCATGCTACACCCCAGGGGTGGTGCCAGGTTTCCTCCAGATGCGACGCTTGGCATTCAGGACAAAGAGTTCAATCTAGGTTTCATCAGATGAGAGAATCTTGTTTCTCATGGTCTGAGAGTCCTTAGGTGCCTTCTGGCAAACTCCAAGCGGGCTGTCATGTGCCTTTTACTGAGGAGTGGCTTCAGTCTGGCCACTCTACCATAAAAGGCCTGATTGGTGGAGTGCTGCAGAGATGGTTGTCCTTTTGGAAGGTTCTCCCATCTCCATAGACGAACTCTGGAGCTCTGTCAGTGACCATCTGGATCTTGGTCACCTCCCTGACCAAGGCCCTTCTCCCCCGATTTCGCAGTTTGGCCAGGTGGCCAGCTCTAGGAAGAGTCTTGGTGATTCCAAACTTCTTCCATTTAAAAATGGAGGCCACTGTGTTCTTGAGGACCTTCAATGCTGCAGACATTTTTTTGTACCCTTCCCCAGATCTGCGCCTTGACAAAATCCTGTCTCGGAGCACTACGGACAATTCCTTCAACCTCATAGCTTGGTTTTTGCTCTGACATGCACTGTCAACTGTTGGACCTTATATAGGCAGGTGTGTGCCTTTCCAAATCATGTCCAATCAATTGAATTTACCACAGGTGGACTCCAATCAAGTTGCAGAAACATCTCAAAGATGATCAATGGAAACAGGATGCATCTGAGCTCAATTTCAAGTCTCATAGCAAAGGGTCTGAATACTTAAGGTATGTTTTTTTATTTTATGAATTGGCAAACATTTCAAAAAAGCTGTTGTTGCTTTGTCGTTTTAGGGTATTGTGTGTAAATTGATGAGGATTTTATTTGATCAATTTTAGAATAAGGCTGTAACGTAACAAAATGTTGAAAAAGTCAAGGGGTCTGAATACTTTCCGAATGCACTGTGTCAGCAGCTTCACTAAACTAGAGCAGTATTATCCCATAGAGATGCTACTACGAAGCAGTATTATCCCATAGAGATGCTACTACGAAGCAGTATTATCCCATAGAGATGCTACTACGAAGCAGTATTATCCCATAGAGATGCTACTACGAAGCAGTATTATCCCATAGAGATGCTACTACGAAGCAGTATTATCCCATAGAGATGCTACTACGAAGCAGTATTATCCCATAGAGATGCTACTACGAAGCAGTATTATCCCATAGAGATGCTACTACGAAGCAGTATTATCCCATAGAGATGCTACTACGAAGCAGTATTATCCCATAGAGATGCTACTACGAAGCAGTATTATCCCATAGAGATGCTACTACGAAGCAGTATTATCCCATAGAGATGCTACTACGAAGCAGTAGGCCATATGCCATTCTTTAATAGGCAGTGCTTGAGAATGAACACACTGTTCAACATGTCGGATAATTATCCATCAGCTAACCATCAGGACATTATGACTGGTTAAATGAATGAGTATTACTTAATAGGAATCAAGCCTCAGTCACCACAAGACAGCATAAGTTGAAAAGCAGAAACACATAAGAGCACGATAGTGATTTCATATAACACAAGATCATACTCAAATGTCAGTTTTCAAGGATAGCACGAGGACCAAAGAAACTAATTCAGGAGGAAGTGTATGAGGAGGTCAAATCAAACTGCTGCATTCAGCTGAAAGATGGACAGTAACTGATAGCTGTTGTGAATTTGATCACCTACTTACTCTTCATTCCTTCTATTGTACACCTCAGCTTTTAACCCTTTGGGGGTTAGCCACCACAAGCTGAAACACTGCTGATGTGTGGATTTTAACACTAGCACCAACAACCTTACATTTTTGCACCAACAACCCCATTTTGAAAGTCAAATGTGCTCAATTCAAACATAACTGCCAGAGAGGCGCCCGGTGGGTCGGTTTTAGGTTTCTTCTGGTAACGGATCTACTGCACATCACAGTCATTTCTGAAACTCCTCTGAGACGCAGTAAAAGACAGTCAGGCGACAAGAAGCCCAGTCACAACAGGTGAGGACAGAAACGGTGGGAAAGAGCACCAACGTCAATATAGTGAGGAGGACATGAAATGGTCCTGCTTATCAGATGGGGGTGAGATGGAATGTACTGTACTCCAGCAACCTAGGCCTAATCAGACCCCTCCACATATTGTACAACTAACCATGGCTGCTTATGAAATGGCACCACATTTTACTTTATAGTACACTACTTCTTCTGGCTAATAAAGTAGTGCACAATAGACTATAGGGAATAGGGTTCCATTTGTGAAAATCAGCAAGCGCCATCACAGCCAGCATGTTATTCTCACTTACTAAAGGCTATGAATACCTGGAAAAGGAGAGAATGAGGTAATAATGAACTGATCAGCACAGATGTCAGCCTCCAGCTAAATAAATGTTGAGAATAAGACTTACAGAGAGAGTAGAACCTTATGTACAGATGTGGGATGTTCATTTAATTTGAATTTGCTGTTGCAGGAAATTGAACCAAATCCTGCTTTCAGAAAGTGTAAGGTAATCTTTGGTGGAAACACACCATCTCATTCCCTAGAGGGGTGTAGAGGTGGGGCACACAGGGCCATATCACCACTGCAATCTGTGGAGTAACAATGCACAACATGTGACTCCATTGTTGGGCTACATGTATCAACTATTTCCACAGTTTTTCATACAGCAAGGTGGACAAACTGAGGGCCCTGCAGACAATGTGGTGCCAGGGGAAACATCCCGGCCAGCGGTGAAAATTGCTTTTTAATAAAGCTGCACTTGATGGTATACCAATTTAACACTATCCCCTGACCACTCCCATTCATTTCAACAACAGTCTGATTAACACCAGAACCGCTGGGCCTCGAGGGACCAGCTCCTTTTTATAACAACATTTTAAAAATGCATTGTTCACATCCTCTCTCATCAACTCACCCCCTTATCCCCAACATACTTCACTTCATTTATTTCATCGGTTGTTATACATGTGAAATTCTTGTTGGTATAATTTAGGTTAATTTGAAGCAATTATTGTGGTGATCAACTGGGCACGACACCTTCAACTGTTGTGAGAAGGAGGGGAGCAGGCCCTAGTGTTGGGAGGAGGAATGGGGCAAATGTTATTCCAAACTTTATCCGCAATGTTCAATTCTATTTTGTTGCGACTCAAGCGATACCTCGGTCCATTCTACATGTAACTGCCAAAATAAAGGAAAAACTTTAGTAAATAAGGGATACAAAGTATATTGAAAGCATGGGGGTGCTTCCACACAGGAAGTTCCAGACAATTGTAGAATCTATGCCAAGGCACATTGAAGCTTGTCTGGCGGCTCGTGGTGGGCCTGCCCTATAAAGACACTATGTTGGCGTTTCCTTTATTTTGGCAGTTACCTGTAGCAGCAGGCCACACAGAGAATGGAACAGCTGGATAGGGGAAATGGCTCAAGTCACGCAAAAGGGAAAGTAACTTTGCGGATAAAGTTTGGATTGACACAATTTAATGTGTACAACATCTAAAGAATTGCATCACTATACTGAGAGCTTTGCCATTTCTAAATGGACGTATTGGGCTGTTTTGGGAACCTTGGTTTTTTCAAAGCCCCCAAACTACACAACGAGGATGAGGAAGTGATTTGCGGTAAGTTTCTCAAAAACATGAAATCACAAAAGGTGTCATTTACATCAAAAAGAGATTTGGTTTAAAAAAATAACATCCTTTAAGATTCTAACAACGACTGTTATATAGACTTACAGTGCCTTCAGAAAGTATTCACACTCCTTTGTGAATACATTTGGTAAGCAATATGTTTGGAACATCGAATCGCAATAAAATCAAGGTATCGAATCGCAATACATACAGAATCGTGAGAAACGCAATACATATCGATTCGGGCACCTAAGTATTTTGAGTTCCCTGGTATTTCCCTGCCCTAGAGTGCTGCTACTCAGTGCTCACTGAGGCCCACTAATTGTCTGGGATGCGTCCCAAATGGCATACTATTCCCACTGCTTTTGACCAGAGCCCAATGAGCCCTGGTCAAAAGCAGTGCACTATATGGGAACCGAGTGCTATTTGAGACACATTCCTGGTGTCTTCGGCCACCCTCCCCCATGTTTCACAGCAGGCCCAGCTATGTAATTAGCTAAGTGGGGCCAATGGAATGTGGGTCTTAGTAAATCAGGGAGAGATTCACATGTGGCCAAAAGACTCTGTCTGGGCCTACCACCTCTCATTACTTACCCACCTGCCTAATATCAACCATAGGCTTGCTTTGCCAAACTCATGAGGGGTGAAGAGACGAGAATATATTAACCATATAACTCAGACAACGAAGCCTTTAGTCTGTAAGAAAGAATATTGTATCCTTCAAACAAAACCAGAAATGATCCAAAAGTGAACCGATAACTCTGTTTCTCGACTATGCATCCTTGTGAGTAATGGCAGTTGAGGAAACTGCAAGTTCTGCACTTCAATAAGCACAGACCACAGGAGCAGGATATCGACCATCTACATCCATTGTTGGTTGCTTTCCACAACCATAAGAACAACTAATTATTGATTTATTTCATCAAAATAGTTTACCTGCTTCTTGTAGCAGGCATTATAGAAAATGAACACAGGTCTCAAACAAGCCCACATGCTAGTGAGTAGCCAGCTAATCTTTCTATTTCAAGTTCAGTCAACTTTAATGTATTTGCTAGCTAACCAGGTAGAACATGTGAATTGTTATGACCACACCCTTCTGTCTCCAACTGTTTAAACAGGATGTTAGGCTGTCTACTTTGTTCAGATGTTGAAATCAAGTGGACTACCTTATTCCTCTGAATGAGAAAGTTGCCAATTCCTTATATAATTGTGTTTTGTGCTTATTGCACATTTATAAAAACCCACTAGACAGCTAGTATAAGAGTCCTTGGCTATAATGCTGCAAGCGGTACTGCAATTCCTCACACGACAAACTGAACATTAATTTTCCAGAATCAATGGTCATTGATACTCCAATTTTAGTAGTGTCTGTTCTGAGTGCAATTTGAGGAGCTGAGACACACAAAAGGGATTAGGTTAGAAAGGTTAATTTCCTCTATTACAGTGAAATAATGTCATTCCCGCTTTTGGGACAACAACTCCCATTGCGGAGACATGAGCATCTCTGGTGTAAATAGGAAGGCGTACAGCACAGAAGGAGTGAAGAACACAATACCAAAAAGATGACAGAACAAGCGGATATAAACACAGAAGAAAATAAACGAGATTCTTGCCATGGGAATATCGCGCAAAAACATTAATTCAAAATATCGCCCAACCCTACACCTCTCAGCAGCAGGAGAAACAAGCTCTTCATAGCTCAGTACCTCAGAGAATTCAGCAGTAGGAGAGATCAATGAACAGAACCCACAGAGACCAACACACTGAGAATACATTCTGAGAATTCAGCAGTAGGAGAGATCAATGAACAGAACCCACAGAGACCAACACACTGAGAATACATTCTGAGAATTCAGCAGTAGGAGAGATCAATGAACAGAACCCACAGAGACCAACACACTGAGAATACATTCAGAGAATTCAGCAGTAGGAGAGATCAATGAACAGAACCCACAGAGACCAACACACAGAAAACATTCTGAGAATTCCAGCACAAGATTCCTTTCCTTTTGAGAAAGGATGCTCATCTACAGTAAGCCTAGATAACCATCAATCTGAAACTAAAACCAGCTTACAAAATCTGCGGTTGTGAGGCCAGTTGGACGTACTGCCAAATGCTCTAAAACAACAGAGGCAGCTTATGGTAGAGAAATGAACATTAAATTCTCTGGTAACAGCTCTGGTGGACATTCCACGAGACAGCATGCCAACTGCACACTCCCTCAAAACTTGAGACATCTGTGGCATTGTGTTGTGTGACAAAACTGGTACATTTTAGAGTGGCCTTTTATGGTCCCCAGCACATGGTGCACCTGTGTAATGATCATGCTGTTTAATCAGCTTCTTGATATGCCACACCTATCAGGTGGATGGATTATCTTGGCAAAGGAGAAATGCTCACTAACAGGGATGTAAACAAATTGTGCACAAAATGAGAGAAATAAGCTTTTTGTACATATGGAACATTTCGGGGATATTTTATTTCAGCTCATGAAACATGGGACCAACACTTTACATGTTGTGTTTATATTTTTGTTCAGTGTAGTAGGTTTCACCTAGGTAGCCATTTCTATTTCATGCACGTGATTTAATCCACTATATCAGAGGCTTCTCTCAGGACAGCGCTGAATCTGGTGATAGAACAGTGTACCCAAAAACACAATGAAGTCATTTTATTGGTGCATTCCTGAACCCTCAGGATTTCCTATACCCTTTTTACTCTCACAGATCAGAGTGACTGTGGATGACACACAGCATTGACCCTCTCAGTAAAACAGACATTATCCCCCAAGGTGACGGAGGGGCATGCAAATGCCTCCAGCATGAGTCAAGGCCCATGGTATTGCTCTTTTTCTTGTGGTTGGTCAGCTCTTCTTTCATAATCTACATGGCTCCCTATTCCCTATATAGGGCACTACCTTTGACCAGAGCCCTATGGGCCTTGGGCAACAGTAGTGTACTATGTAGGGAATAGGGAGCCATTTGGGCCACATTCAGTGGTTTTTAGAGTGTTCCAGGACATCTGTGGAGCAGCTGTTGCTATTGCTCCTCTTAGGGCTTCAGCAGGGCCCTGTGTAGAGACCATATTTAATCATGGCTATGCAGTGTTTCCCCCTACATATGTTTTTAGCAGCGGTGGCAAAGGTCGCGGAATGCCAGCCAATATTTTTTGAAGAAGGACTGAAAAGGTCATTTCTGGTGACTTTTAGAAAGGATGTTCTACTCCAAGATGAATGAAAATCAGATGACACTGACACCATCTATAATCCCCCCAGAAACCAGCCCAATAACAGACTCTTTTACTGTAGCCTATACATGGTACTAGACCGGATTATCAGGCAGGTGCTATTAGCAATAAACATTTTCTGGACCAAAAAGGGGTTACTTTCCTGTAATTCTACACATTTTTCCATGGACCTGAGAGACTTTGGCAATTGTAAAGCAACATTTTCTGTAATTCTACACATTTTGCCATGGAGTAGACAGAAAATGTTGCCGTGTGACAGCTGATTTCCTGCAATTCTACTCATTTTGCCATGGCTTATTCCGTGTTCTGCTCAAACATAAAATCAATGAGGACCCCATTGGGGCCTCTGGGCATGTGCCCTGCGTGCCCGGTTGATAATCCAGCCATGCCAAAAGTACTCCTAAATTCCTAATTTAATGGTTTCATCGTCTTTGATAATAAAAGCTAAGATTATATTATTTAATAAATATATAGGTCAATTGTCTTTTCTACAACATTTCTGTGTGGTTTTATTCATTGAAGCTCATACTGAAAGCGTTTTTCCATCCCGAAAATGACTTTAACAAAAATAATTAATACATGTCTTTTTGGGGTGTGGCAGCAACAATTTAGCTATGGCCAATTGTTGGAAATCAAACACACACACACACCTCTCTGCTATATAAAGGCACCGAAAGCAGCCATCCCATACCTCCCCCGACATCCAAGACCATAATTAAATGAGTCCCTCAGCCCCTCTCAGCCTTGCTTCCTCAGCCCCTCTCAGCCTTGCTTCCTCAGCCCCTCTCAGCCTTGCTTCCTCAGCCCCTCTCAGCCTTGCTTCCTCAGCCCCTCTCAGCCTTGCTTCCTCAGCCCCTCTCAGCCTTGCTTCCTCAGCCCCTCTCAGCCTTGCTTCCTCAGCCCCTCTCAGCCTTGCTTCCTCAGTACCTCAGATCTGCTCTCAATGCAGTGAATGGAAACAAACCTCCGTTGAACTAGAGGGGACTTATGTAGAGCTGGGAATTGCCAGAGACCTCACAATACAATACCATGATACTTTGGTGCCGATATGATATGTATTGAGATTTAAACGATTCTATATGTATTGCGATTCGATACAGTAATTTAATTGCGATTCAATGTTCCAAACATATTGCTCACCATATGTCTGCTGCAAAGGGACAAGAGAGGGTCATGAGAAAACACATATTGATTAGTCATGCAAATAAAAGTTCCCTGTGTGCTTTGGACTCTGACATGCCATAAAGGAAAACTGACAGAGTTTGAGACACCTGACAGAGTTTATTGAGCAGCATCTCAGGCCTGTCATCAACACAACCATCAGCACTAGGGCCACAACAGCATCAGAGAGCAGATACAACACAGAACTGCAGATAGCAGCCGTCCAGAACAAAAACATCACAATGATTTAGGGAGAGCAAATAGGAGACACTGCCTTTCATTCTGCACACTTGGGATCAACTAATATATCATTTGAGCTGCTTCAAGACTTGAGGTGTGAGGTTGCATGCTACGCCACTGCTTATAAGTATAACTAAATAAATCTAAGATGTGTCAAATAAATGATATCCAACTCAGGGCTCCAGCTATGCATTTGGTTTGCTAACTTCCTAGCTTTGATATCAAGTTCAAGCTTCTTGGTTACAATAGAGACATTCAGTTTCCTCCTGGATCAAGTAAATTATATAAATTTCATTTTTTACCCCTTCTCCCCAATTTCGTGGCATCAAATTGGTAATTACAGTCTTGTCCCATCGCTGCAACTCCCGTACGGACTCGGGAGAGGCAAAGGTTGAGAGCCGTGCGTCCTCCAAAACACAACCGAACCGAGCCGCACAGCTTCTTGACAATACCCTCTTAACCCGGAAGCCAGCCACACCAATGTGTCGGAGGAAACACCGTGCACCTGGCGCCCGGCCAGCCACAGGAGTCGCTAGCGCGCGATGGGATAAGAACATCCCTGCTGGCAAACCCTCCCCTAACCCGGACGACGCTGGGCCAAATGTGTCTCCCATTCACGGCCCGGACTCAAACCAGGATCTCTAGTTGCACAGTTAACACTGCGGTGCAGTGCCTTAGACCACTGAGCCACTCAGGAGGCTTCTGAATTATTATTATTTTACTTTTTTTAATAGCACTCAACTTCCGCCTATCATTCCCTATACCTCCATTTCTCTATATATATATATATATCCATCAGATGCTGGGGCCCCCAGAAGGATTACAGTAGTGTTTAGAGCTGCTGTAACTCAGTCAGATGCTGGGGCCCCCAGAAGGATTACAGTAGTGTTCAGAGCTGCTGTAACTCAGTCAGATGCTGGGGGCCCCAGAAGGATTACAGTAGTGTTCAGAGCTGCTGTAACTCAGTCAGATGCTGGGGGCCCCAGAAGGATTACAGTAGTGTTCAGAGCTGCTGTAACTCAGTCAGATGCTGGGGGCCCCAGAAGGATTACAGTAGTGTTCAGAGCTGCTGTAACTCAGTCAGATGCTGGGGGCCCCAGAAGGATTACAGTAGTGTTCAGAGCTGCTGTAACTCAGTCAGATGCTGGGGCTCCCCAGAAGGATTACAGTAGTGTTCAGAGCTGCTGTAACTCAGTCAGATGCTGGGGGCCCCAGAAGGATTACAGTAGTGTTCAGAGCTGCTGTAACTCAGTCAGATGCTGGGGCTCCCCAGTAGTGGAGGTACCAGCTGCCAGGCATTCATGACATAGCAGAGCAGCTTGAGTTCAGCAGCAGTCAAACCTCTGGAATTCCACTTTCTTATTGCTGGATGGCTGACCAGAGTATGATAGACACGCCTCATTCATAGTCATCATAGCTGCTATGGGAAACAATATCAAGTAACAAAGTAGTGGTCTCTTTCCGGTAAAGACCTTTATGAACTTTCAGCAATGTGCTCAACATATAGCAAGCAGGTGGTATTATTACTAACAGAGGCTGTATTGCTCATTTGCTCTCTAGGCTTTGTCTAGAACGAGCACAATCTTTTGTTTTCCTCTGATGAGTGAAAACAGACTAGTCAGAAAACTGCATGAATACTTTATCATGGAGACCACCATGTACTTAACAGAACAAACGGTTACAAGCAAAACCAATATGAGGTTGTGAAGTTTTTTTGCTTTATGCCTCCAAGGCTGCGTTTACACAGGCAGCCCAACTCTGATCTTTTTTTAACCACTAATTGGTCTTTTGACCAATCACATCAGATATTGTCACATCAGAACTTTTTCAGAGGTTATCTGATTGGTCAAAAGACCCACAGGCCAAATTTCCCCGCGAGTGTTTTTTTTAGGCCCCCCAAGTAAAAAAATATATATATATATATATAAAAAGGAAATCACCAAGTGATTTTAATTTCGGAAATCTGTTCAAGTATTTCCACGCATAATAGAGAGATACGTGATCATATACAAATGTAAGCAAAGTTTGAAATTATTATGTTTTAGTCAAATATTATATCTGTTTGGGCTTCTTGCGATCCATTTGCAGTCTACAAATTATTTGTAATTATGTTCTGGCCCCCCGACCATCCGCTTTAGAAAACAATAATAAAATCAGCCCGAGGCTGAATCTAGTTGATGATCCCTGCTTTAAGCACACTGTGATTAAATAATTAAGACAAATGACGAGGTATCAGGATAGCTTAACCAGAAGAAGAAAAACTGTTCCTGACCCTCTTCCTTCTGCTGGCCTTTGCAGATTATGCTGTTACGCTACACCAGAGGTTGGCAACCTTTTCCATTTGTAGTGCCAATTTATCTACCGATCTGCGTGCCAGTTATGACTTTTATATGCACATTTACGTGGAACAGTTTAATTTAATTTATAATAAAGTTTTCGCATCTCAAAATCATTATCATGTGGTTAATCTAAATTCTAAAAGTAACTTATATTGCCAACTACGTACAAATTGCCTACACAAAGCCAACATATAAACACATTGCAACCTGCAGGTAGAAAAAATCCTGATCAAAATAAATATCCTATAAATCACATTGGCTACACATGGCCTGTCTGCAACGAACTAGCAACATTGTATCAACTATTAACTAAACATGGGTCCAGCCTGAAGGTCTCATTAGCAAACTAGCAACATTGTATCAACTATTAACTAAACATGGGTCCAGCCTGAAGGTCTCATTAGCAAACTAGCAACATTGTATCAACTATTAACTAGGGTCTGGCCTGAAGCTCATGCTAGCAAACTAGAAACATTGTATCAACTATTTACTATGGTCTGGTCTGAAGCTCATGCTAGCAAACTAGAAACATTGTATCAACTATTTACTATGGTCTGGTCTGAAGCTCATGCTAGCAAACTAGAAACATTGTATCAACTATTTACTATGGTCTGGCCTGAAGCTCATGCTAGCAAACTAGAAACATTGTATCAACTATTTACTATGGTCTGGCCTGAAGCTCATGCTAGCAAACTAGAAACATTGTATCAACTATTTACTATGGTCTGGTCTGAAGCTCATGCTAGCAAACTAGAAACATTGTATCAATATTTAACTAGTGTCTGGCCTGAAGCTCATGCTAGCAAACTAGAAACATTGTATCAATATTTAACTAGTGTCTGGCCTGAAGCTCATGCTAGCAAACTAGAAACATTGTATCAACTATTTACTATGGTCTGGTCTGAAGCTCATGCTAGCAAACTAGAAACATTGTATCAACTATTAACTAGGGTCTGGCCTGAAGCTCATGTTAGCAAACTAGAAACATTGTATCAACTATTAACTAGGGTCTGGCCTGAAGCTCATGTTAGCAAACTTGCAACTATGTATAATCAGGTGCGCGTCCTTACTCAACATTGCCGGGAGCGATACAAATAAACAATGAATAAATTGACAACTCCTAAATGGAAATAAACCAAAACTTGTTCCTCACAAGTGTAGCCTAGGTCGTGCAGTCCGCAAACAACATGTCGACTCCGACAATGAGAACGGTAAAAGACTGTAGAAATATATTGAATGCATTAACGGAAATTACCGTAACCAAACATTTTAGATTCGAAATTATGGGAATTAACTGTAAATGTGATACTGATTTGGTGATTTGGGGCGGCAGGTGGCATGGTGGTTAGAGCGTTGGGCCAGAACCGAAAGGTTGCTGGATCGAATCCCCGAGTTAACAAGGCAGTTAACCCACTGTTCCCTGGTAGGCCGTCATTGTAAATAAGAATTTGTTCTTAACAGACTTGCCTAGTTCAATAAAAGGTCAAATTAAAAAAATTAAAAAATGTACTGGTGGTGTGCCTCCTCAATGGATTAGTCCACAGACGGGCGTGAATCAGACAGGTGTCTCATGTGCCATAAAAAATAAATATATTTTGGACTGCTCGACTAAAATAAAAAAATAAAAAAAATCTTGATAGACCAACCTAAAGAGCCTAAACCTTGAACAAAAGGTCAAAGCCAAAAGGTAAACAAGGCCATCGGAGGTAATACAGACTGAATATATCAAGGGTAGGTGCTGAGGAGAATGAGAGGGTGACTACCCAGCATTCAGCCGATTTACTGAAACACAAAAACACTTAACATCTTAAAACGGCTGTGGCTTTGCTAATCCTGTGAATTTCCCCTGCGAAAATGATCATTCCAGACAGGTAAGCTGACCGGCTAGAACCCAATTAAAAGGCCTCAGGCACTGGGCTGGCTGGGGAGAGAGAAAGGAGGGATGCTGAAAGAGGAGAACAACATGACAAGAACGGCAAGCCGATGAACTCTGAGGACTGTGGCTAGCTATTGTTGAGGTAACAATATAAGCCTAGTGGCTCAGAGCGCCGCTGCGCAATCGTATCTGCTGTGTCGAGGCTAGTTCTGCTCTCTCAGAAGGCTGGCAGGTTCTATTGTCCTGGGCAGGGAACACAGTCCTTTCCATTCAATCACACTAAATACCCTGCCTCGTCCATGTGCACAATTGCTGTGGTACACACACACACACACACACACACACACACACACACACACACACACACACACACACACACACACACACACACACACACACACACACACACACACACACACACACACACACACACACACACACACACACACACACACACACACACACACACATATATATATATATATATATATATATATATATATATATATTATTATTATATATATACACACACAGTTCTAGGCATGCAACATGATCACGAACCACTTTCTTAAAGACGGACAGCTTGAACAGCCGACTTGACAGTAGCAACGCTATTCTGTCTGTGACGGTTAGTCTTGTAACTAAGTAGAGTGGTTGTAAAACACCACGCAGTCCTCAATTAGTGCCTAAGTATCCCAGGGAATGGTTTGGAAATGAGAACATGACACAAGGTTGGTGTACAACATGTGTAAGAGATCACAGAGGACGCAAAGCACTTACATCATGTTCCTGCTAAAAGTTTCATTTACAGTATGCAACTTATAATGCTGAGGTTTCATTTGATAAGAGAACTACAAGTTTAGTACAAAACTCTAGAAAGAGCCACCTATCAAATCCATTGAGACCCACACAGCAGCACATGTAGGTCTCAATCTCTCTGACTTCAGGTTAGACTTCCCGACACAGTACAACCCTGAGTCTAGGAGGTCACAGTGGGATGGGGAAATGTCTCATCATCCAGACACGCACAGTGAGACGCACAGTGAGACGCACAGTGAGACATGCACAGTGAGACATGCACAGTGACACACACAGTGACACACACAGTGACACACACAGTGACACACACAGTGACACACACAGTGACACACACACACAGTGACACACACACACAGTGACACACACAGTGAGACACACACGACAGGGGCAGTGGAGCACAGCACCAGGATGGTATTCATTAGGTTAGACCAAAGCGTTTGTCAGTTTTCCTACTATTGGTTCCTAATGTCTCTAATTGTTTATCCAGAAGGCGACATCAGCTGTCAGCTGCTCACCAACTGCCATGTCATTACCATCCAGACCCAGTACATTATCCTCCATAAGTATGATCTGCCCAAAACATGGAAGCAATCATGCTTTTCTGATCGTCGACCAGAAGGCTGTTTCCTCCACTCTTGTTGACAACGGTTTAGCAAAGCTTTACATCACAGGGTCTCCTCAAATAGATGGTTCACACATAAATCAAGGCTTGTGATGTGAGAGGTTTTCAAAGACATCCCACGTCATCTCCTCTGATGTGTAGATCAGAGATACAGCTGTAAACATCAAATCTTCAGCAGACCTCAAAAGAATAGAATTGATTGTCTAAACGTAATTCTATAGACACCTGCAGATCTCTCCTAATGCAAGTGACAGGATCTAGTGGAAAGATGTGGCATGTGTCCTCAGTCAGCTTGACTTTACACCACATTTGATGTATGAAAAAACGCTGAAACATGTCATTTAGTACTTGAACTATTTCTATAACATGTTTGCTAGTGATGTATGATTGACTTCTCTGAAAGACACAGACTGGACGAACCGGTTAAGTTACCGGATGGCAGTCACATGTAAGTGATACATGAACAGATATTGTACTGTATGTAATGGAGAAGGCATCAGTCACTGCTATGTAAGTGATATGTATACCATGGGGCCGGTCAGCCCTCTGTTGTATAGGAAATACAATGCACAGGCTGGAGGCTTGATTTCATATACATTGTTATGTCATCTTATATTATACCATATTATGTAGGTCATTAGGATCACACAGTTCAAGCGTTTCATGTTCATCCTAGACAATGCTTTTATGAGCGTGGTGAGCAAAGTTTAAAGTCCACCTTTCCAGAAACAAGTCTCTCACCGTTGCCACTTGCTATAGACCACCATCTGCCCCCAGCTGTGCCCTGGACACCATATGTGAATTGATTGCCCCCCATCTATCTTCAGAGCTCGTGCTGTTAGGTGACCTAAACTGTGACATGCTTAACACTCCAGCCATCCTACAATCTAAGCTTGATGCCCTCAATCTCACACAAACTATCAATGAACCCACCAGGTACAACCCCAAATCCGTAAACACAGGCACACTTATAGATATCATCCTAACCAACTTGCCCTCCGAATACACCTCTGCTGTTTTCAACCTAGATCTCAGCGATCACTGCCTCATTGCCTGCATCCGTAATGGGTCTGCGGTCAAACGACCACCCCTCATCACTGTCAAACGCTCCCTAAAACACTTCAGCGAGCAGGCCTTTCTAATCGACCTGGCCCGGGTATCCTGGAAGGGTATTGACCTCATCCCGTCAGTAGAGGATGCCTGGTTATTCTTTAAAAGCGCCTTCCTCATCATCTTAACCTGTTGAGGACAGAGGGCGCTGTTTTCACTTTGGGGGAAATTCGTGCCCAATTTAAACGGCCTCGTACTCAATTCTTGCTCGTACAATATGCATATTATTATTACTATTGGATAGAAAACACTCTCTAGTTTCTAAAACCGTTTGAATTAGATCTGTGAGTAAAACAGAACTCAAGTTGGAGCAAACTTCCTGACAGGAAGTGGAAAATCTGAAATCGATGCTCTGTTCTAGGGCCTGCCTATAAATGGGCTTCATATATATCAGTATACATGCACTTCATACGTCTTCCACTAGATGTCGACAGGCAGTGAGAGAAGAAATGGAGTGTATAACTTGATCTGGGGTCGAATAAAAGCTCTCGGCATGACGTGTCACCAGTTTCCTGTTTTCTGGAGAGCGCGTGAAGGGACCTGGTTTTGCCTTCTGAAAAGCTGTCGTTATGGACGACTAATATCTCCGGCTTTGATTTTATTTGATACATGTGACAATATCATCGTAAAGTATGTTTTTTCAATATAGTTTTATTAGATGATTGAAATTTATTCGGGACCTTAGGCGTGTTGCGTTGTGTGCCTTTGTTCAGGAAGGAGAGCTTCGCACTACTTTGCTAGCTTTCCGTGCTAATTGACTGGAGAAGAGGACATTCTAAATCCAAACAACGATTGTTCTGGACAAAGGACCCCTTGTACAACATTCTGATGGAAGATCGTCAAAAGTAGGACCCATTTTATGATGCTATTTCATATATCTGTCGAACATGTGAAATAGTCGTTTGCGCCCAGATTTTGGGTACTCTCTCGCTACAACTAAGCTGGATGTCGTAATGAAGTTATTTTTAGAATTCTAACATGGCGATTGCATTAAGAACTAGTGTATCTATCATTTCCTATACAACATGTATTTTCTAGTAACATTTATGAATAGTTATTTGGTCAGAATAGTTGAGTCATAAAAATATCTGCACATTCTGGGAAAAAGATGCTACGTTAGCACAATGTATAACCACTGATTTCAGCTCTAAATATGCACATTTTCGAACAAAACATAAGTGTATGTATAACCTGATGTTATAGGACTGTCATCTGATGAAGGTTTATGAAGGTTAGTGAAAATTAATATCTTTTGCTGGTTTATTCGCTATCGCTAACGTGCCTATTGCTATCGCTAACGTGCCTTGATGAATGAATGCGGTAGTGTGGTAGGCTATTGTAGTAAGCTAATATAATGCTATATTGTGTTTTCGCTGTAAAACACTTTAAAAAAATCGGAAATATTGGCTGGATTCACAAGATGTTTGTCTTTAATTTGCTGTACACCATCGATTTTTCAGAAATGTTTTATGATGAGTATTTAGGTATTTGACGTTGGTGTCTGTAATTACTCTGGCTGCTTCAGTGCTATTTGTGACGGTAGCTGTGATGGTAGCTGCAATGTAAAACTGATTTATACCTCAAATATGCACATTTTTCGAACAAAACATAGATTTATTGTATAACATGTTATAAGACTGTCATCTGATGAAGTTGTTTCTTGGTTAGTTTGGTTGGTTCTTGGTTAGTTAGGTTGGCTTTGTGCATGCTACCTGTGCTGTGAAAAATGTCTGTCCTTTTTTGTATTTGGTGGTGAGCTAACATAAATATATGTGGTGTTTTCGCTGTAAAACATTTTAAAAATCGGACATGTTGACTGGATTCACAAGATGTGTATCTTTCATTTGCTGTATTGGACTTGTTAATGTGTGAAAGTTAAATATTTCTAAAAAATATCTTTTGAATTTCGCGCTCTGCCTTTTCAGTGGAATGTGGGAGGAGTTCCGCTAGCGGAACCCCGGTGCCAGACAGGTTAAATAAGCATGCCCCATTCAATAAATTTAGAACCAGGAACAGATATAGCCCTTGGTTCTCTCCAGACCCGACTGCCCTCGACCAGCACAAAAACATCCTGTGGCGTTCTGCATTAGCATCGAATAGCCCCCGTGATACGCAACTTTTCAGGGAAGTTAGGAACAAATATACACAGGCAGTTAGGAAAGCTAAGGCTAGCTTTTTCAAGCAGAAATTTGCATACTGCAGCACAAACTCCAAAAGGTTCTGGGACACTGTAAAGTCCATGGAGAATAAGAGCACCTCCTCTCAGCTGCCCACTGCACTGAGGCTAGGAAACACTGTCACCACCGATAAATCCACTATAATTGAGAATTTCAATAAGCATTTTTCTACAGCTGGCCATGCTTTCCACCTGGCTAACCCTACCCCGATCAACAGCCCTCCACCCCCCACAGCAACTCGCCCAAGCCTCCCCCATTTCTCCTTCACCCAAATCCAGATAGCTGATGTTCTGAAAGAGCTGCAAAACCTGGACCCCTACAAATCAGACGTGCTAGACAATCTGGACCCTCTCTAAAATTATCTGCCGAAATTGTTGCAACCCCTATTACTAGCCTGTTCAACCTCTCTTTCGTATTGTCTGAGATCCCCAAAGATTGGAAAGCTGTCGCGGTCATCCCCCTCTTCAAAAGGGGGAGACACTCTAGACCCAAACTGCTACAGGCCTATATCTATCCTGCCCTGCCTTTCTAAGGTCTTCGAAAGCCAAGTGAACAAACAGATTACCGACCATTTTGAATCCCACCGAACCTCCTCCGCTATGCAATCTGGTTTCAGAGTTGGTCATGGGTGCACCTCAGCCACGCTCAAGGTCCTAAACGATATCATAACCGCCATCGATAAGAGACATTACTGTGCAGCCGTATTCATCGACCTGGCCAAGGCTTTCGACTCTTTCAATCACAACATTTTTTTTTTCAGACTCAACAGCCTTGGTTTCTCAAATGATTGCCTCGCCTGCTTCACCAACTACTTCTCAGATAGAGTTCAGTGTGTCAAATCGGGGGGCCTGTTCTCCGGACCTCTGGCAGTCTATGGGGGTGCCACAGGGTTCAATTCTCGGGCCGACTCTCTTCTCTGTATATGTCAATGATGTCGCTCTTGCTGCTGGTGATTCTTTGATCCACCTCTACGCAGACGACACCATTCTGTATACCTCTGGCCCTTCTTTGGACACTGTGTTAACTAACCTCCAGACGCGCTTCAATGCCATACAACGCTCCTTCTGTGGCCTCCAACTGCTCTTAAATCCAAGTAAAACTAAATGCATGCTCTTCAACCGATCGCTGCCCGCACCCGCCCGCAACACTACTCTGGACGGTTCTGACTTAGAATATGTGGACAACTACAAATACCTAGGTGTCTGGTTAGACTGTAAACTCTCCTTCCAGACTCACATAAACATCTCTAATCCAAAATGAAATCTAGAATCAGCTTCCTACTTCACAACAAAGCATCCTTCACTCATGCTGCCAAACATACCCTCGTAAAACTGACCATCCTACCGATCCTCGACTTTGGCGATGTCATTTACAAAATAGCCTCCAACACTCTAGTCAACAATCAACATCCATTTTGTTACCAAAGCCCCATATTCTACCCACCACTACGACATGTACGCTCTCGTTGGATGGCCCTCGCTTCATACTCGTCACCAAACCCACTGGCTTCAGGTTATCTACAAGTCTCGGCTAGGTAAAGCCCAGCCTTATCTCAGCTCACTGGTCACCATAGCAGCACCCACCCGTAACACGCGCTCCAGCAGGTATATCTCACTGGTCACCCCAAAAGCCAATTCTTCATTTGGCCGCCTCTCCTTCCAGTTCTTTGCTGCCAATGACTGGAACGAACTGCAACAATCACTAAAGCTGGAGACTCTTACCTCCCTCACTAGCTTTAAGCACCAGCTGTCAGAGCAGCTCACAGATCACTGCACATAGCACATCTGTAAATAGCCCATCCAACTACCTACCTCATCCCCATACTGTATTTATTTATCTTGCTCCTTTGCACCCCAGTATCTCTACTTGCACATTCATCTTCTGCATAGTCTAAAATTCCAGTGTTTAACTGCTATATTGTAATTACTTCACCACCATGGCCTATTTATTGCCTTACCTCCCTTATCCTACCTCATTTGCACATGTTGTATATAGACTTTTTCTACTGTATTATTGACTGTATGTTTGTTTATTCCATGTGTAACTCTGTTGTTCTATGTGTCTAACACCTTGCCCAAACCGGCTGCGCGCGTCCGCCATCGTGCGCTATCGTGCATAAATGTATTTTGCCCCCCCACACCAAACGTGATCACGACACGCAGGTTAAAATATCAAAACAAACTCTGAACCAATGACATTCATTTGGGGACAAGTCGAAAAGCATTAAACATGTATGGTATTTTAGCTAGTTAGCTTGCACTTGCTAGCTAACGTTAATTTGTCCTGTTTAGCTAGCTTGCTGTTGCTAGCTAATTTGTCCTGGGATATAAACCTTGAGTTGTTATTTTACCTGAAATGGACAAGGATCTCTACTCCGACAATTAATCCACATATAAAACGGCCAACCGAATCGTTTCTAGTCATCTCTCCTTCTTCCAGGCTCTTTCATCGTTTAAATTATATGGTGATCGCATCTAAACTTTCATTGTATTACCACGACTACCGGCAAAACAGTTTTCGTCTTTCTATCACCCACGTGGGTATAACCAATGAGGTGCTGGCACGTGGGTACCTGCTTCTATAAACCAATGAGGAGATGGCACGTGGATACCTGCTTCTATAAACCAATGAGGAGATGGGAGAGGCAGGACTTGCAGCGCGATCTGCGTCAGAAATAGGAACGACATCTATTTTAGCCCTTGATGTCGCAGACGCTCCTTGGCGCGCGCAAGCAGTGTGGGTGCAATAATTGAATAACATGGGTTTCTAAATTTATTTTGCGACGCTCGCGCACGCGACGTGTCCGGTCTGGTCAGCATGTTACTGCTTTGCGTTATCTTGGCCAGGTCGCAGTTGCAAATGAGAACTTGTTCTCAACTGGCCTACCTGGTTAAATAAAGGTGAAATATATATATATATATATATTTTAAATAAGTCGTATCAAATCGCAGTATCCAAGTAACAGAGATAGAACAGTACGCCGGTAAATAGACTTAAATGTACATGTTTTTATTACCGCATGAATATGTTGGGTAGGAGCCCTTCCTCAGCGTGCAAGACAATGGCAATCAATGTCACAACAACAAGACTTCACAGGTGGGCATGATTATAACTTCAGTCAGTATTGGCCCAATCAAGAGAACCCAGTCAATACTGACTGTTAATTTATAATTATGCCCACCTGTGAAGTCTTGTTGTTGTGACATTGATTGTCATTGCCTTGCACGCTGAGGAAGGGTTCCTACCAGACATATTCATGCGGCAATAAAAACATGTATATTTAAGTGAATTTACCTGAGTGCTGTCCCATCTCTTTGGATCATATACACCAGGATCCAGCAACCGATTTCAATTCATATAAAAAGGTGGAGTCGAGCACATTGTGTATCTTTTCATCAATCTCAGCATCCCCAATCCCAAATTAGGAAAGACCAAGCAAGAGAGAATCAATTTCACTTAAATAAGAAAATAACGGAGTCACAGCAGGCAGGCTACCACCGATGCAGCTTCCATCAGTACCAGACAGCTATCACACACACAACAAACACTGAGCTCCACATAAAGGTGCATCATAGGGTTTTGTAAGTCAAGAGTGATTATGTACAGAAAGAGTGACATGAAATGTAGGACCAGTACCACTAGCTGGGATGCCAGTGGGTGGTGTATGGCCCCCTTCTTCCCACTCTTTGAACCATGATGACAAAGAAGGAAATGACTCTGTATGCACCATTGAGCCAGAGGGACCACAGAGAGCGGCTGGCTGTAGTACAGTTGGCTGAGCAGAGAGGGGCAGAATTAGCAGCCATTGAGTGCAATGAGAGGAACAGCTATCTGACAAGGATCACAGCAGGTGGTTAATAGACAATAGAGCCATCAGAGTCCACAGATGTCAAAATGGCACATTATAAAACCCTATTAAGTGAGTTGTGGCCTTTACAAACATCGGACTTTTACATGATATGAGTGATGTTTGAGGTGCCTGCCACAAGAGGAGCACCATACAGGTTCTTTCTGATTTGATTTATTTAACTAACTAACCAATGACGGCCTACACCGGCCAAACCCGGACGACGCTGGGCCAATTGTGCGCCGGCCTATGGGACTCCCAATCACAGCCGGTTTTGATACAGCCTGGATTCGAATCAAGGACTGTTGTGACTCCTCTTGCACTGAGATGCAGTGCCTTAGAAGGCTGCGCCACTCGGGAGCCCCAATTCTGCCACAGCCCCATAACATCTCAACCCCTCCAACCCCAGCTATTTGTCTCCAACCCCTCTGGCCACTAACACCTCCAGATCAAACTAGATGTGAGAATTTACAGTCTGCCAAAGCAGCCTGTGACTTCCCTGTGACTGTAGCTAGAGGTGTTGACACTGTAGCTGGGGGAGGCTAAGGAGAGGGGGGGGGGGGGATCCATGGTATACCCCCTGGAAAGAGAGAGTTTGGAGAAGAGAGGAGGGTAGGGGGGTAGTTAGTGTTTACCTCTATGTCAGCAGACTGGGGCTAATTCCAGGAGTAGGCTACAGTTTATATTTCAACAGTTACCACCTCCACTCACACCATGGGATTAAATGCATACTGGATAATAATGCTGCTGGGATTAGATTACGAACTGATGAGCAGACAACAATAGAGATGTCTGGGGATTGGGAGTGAAACTATTTTTACAACAGCCAGATATCCACCCTCCTGCTGAGATTTGCTGAGAGGTTGCCTAAATCTCCCAGTCCTTGTCATTTGTATTGGGAATATGGCAGTTTTCTGTAAACAAATCACCAGGGATGATACAGTGAGTTTGAGTACACCGACCTCACTGGGTTGCCAGGTTGTGTTGTGGTAATGTTTACCTAGAGTGTACACTCCCCCCATTGACTGTTTGTAGTATTTACCTTCCTACTCCCCCTCATTGGGGTGAGTTTAAATACTCTGGGTTGCCAGATTGTGTTGTGGTGTTTACACACTTCCCTGCATTGGGATAAGTGAAAGCCTGTGGCAGACAGTTGCAACATAAGCACTGGTCCACCCAGGGAGGGTTAAGGCATGGTCACAGGTAGCATTTGCCGGCCGAGAGCACTTAGAGTACCATCGGTAATTTGCAAGCCAATTCTACATATAGAATTGCGTGCACAGTAAATGTCAGCAGTCAGACGTCCACCAGCGGGTTGTCCCTAAAACACACAGCATCGGGAAAAAATGGCAGATCAATCTCCGGTGCAGTGTGTGTGCTCCCTTAGAGTTAGGAATTGTCTGTTGTTAACCTGTGGGAATGTGTGTGTGCCAGTCAAGTCCAATTCCAACCCACAGCCTGGAACACACAATCCAATCAGTGCCTGGGAGGGAGCTCCCATCCAACACAGCTAATTCACTTAACACGAGGCAGGGCACACAGCAGAACAATGCCCACCTCCAGCCTTAGATTTCTCACCAGAAGTAGGGATCATCAACAACATGCCTAATAAAGCCCAGGACAAGACTAAGAACCCTGCTTCTACCCGAGTCTGCCTCTCTTCAGTGTATTTGGGACTACAGTGTTTCTGCTGCCTCTCTTCAGTGTATTTGGGACTACAGTGTTTCTGCTGCCTCTCTTCAGTGTATTTGGGACTACAGTGTTTCTGCTGCCTCTCTTCAGTGTATTTGGGACTACAGTGTTTCTGCTGCCTCTCTTCAGTGTATTTGGGACTACAGTGTTTCTGCTGCCTCTCTTCAGTGTATTTGGGACTACAGTGTTTCTGCTGCCTCTCTTCAGTGTATTTGGGACTACAGTGTTTCTGCTGCCTCTCTTCAGTGTATTTGGGACTACAGTGTTTCTGCTGCCTCTCTTCAGTGTATTTGGGACTACAGTGTTTCTGCTGCCTCTCTTCAGTGTATTTGGGTCTAAAGTGTTTCTGCTCTGAAAAGTGTACAGCAAGAAAAGTGTCAAATAAATCCTTAGAGCCCCATTGAGAATGAGACATCATCATGAGACATGTTAGAAGCCATGAAGAGCTGCCCCGAGGAGGGGCGGCCCGAGGAGGGGCCCTGAGAATTTACCTCTGGTTAATTACAAGATTTGATATGGACATGGGTTGCGCCACCTCACCCGGATCAGGAGTTTGAGGTGTGTGCGCACGTATAACCCGAGTTGGGACAAGGACAGCATTCTTCCCCATTCCCTAATAGTCCTAACAACAACTGCCTGAGGAGGGCTTCAATGTACCCTTTATCTTTCTGACAGATCTCAGAACACACTTCCCACAGACTCATGTCGTCAATATGAAACTGTGTGCTCAAACGTAAGACTATTGAAGAATGGCATTTCAATTAGACAAAGTAGAAAACAACAAACATTGTATTGGCTTATCTCAATTAAATTCAAACTGGGGATTAGAGTGATTAGGCCATTTGCAAGTCAGGGCCAGGGAACATAAGCACTGTTGTTGCAGCATAGAAATCACAAGCTTTGCATTAGTCCCACAGAAAGTATTACGCAGGTAGCCATAATCAAATACTTACAATTGAGTGGGTAAGACTGACAGTTAGAGTTTCTCAACTCCCCTAACAGAGTACTGAATATTCATGAACTATATGATAGTTCCTCACTAAAAACTGTCCATACATAGCAGTTTGTCACTCAGAGCATCCCACACCACTGCTAATAAAGATGTGTTACTGTCAAGCCACTCCCACCACTGACTAGCGCAAATTCCACCAAATTGAGCCACCACCCAAAAGAACAACCATGCATCCAACAAAACACAGGGCTTGTTAATGACTGTACAAACTGTACTTCCAGTCAGCTGTTCTCAATTTAAGTTTTTAACTGGACTCTGGACACATTAACCCCATCACAAACTAGCTATTCCAATGAAAAAGGAGCTCCCTCTCTGCAGGCAGCCTTCTCTTCTCTCAGTTCCCATCCGATGACAGATGAGTTAAGTTGTCAAGTGTCCACTGAACCACAGAGCAGGGTACTTAACACAATCACAACTACCCAGAACATGTAACCAAGACTTAATTTCCTAGCAAACAATTCATAAACAAAACAAATGCTGTTTATGATCAGAATCATGTTGAATTCTACTGTATTTCCAGGAGATAATCCACTGAAGACCTCTGAGCCCAAGTCCAAAATAATTACAGGGTACTAATTTCTGCTTGGTGAGTGTCACTAAGACAGTATAAAAGTGCTTTAATAGACATGCCCAATCATATCCAAGCAAACAATATTCTCAGTCCGCAAGTAGTTTGCAGATAATTCAATCCCTGCAATCAGTTTGCACTGTAAATTGGTTGTTACCAGCAAAAATATTGTAATCAGATTAAAAGGTACTTTTGAAAAACTAGATGATTACTTTTCAATTTAGAAATTACGTTTGCGCAAAAAAATTATAGATATTTTTTTTCAATGACATTCAATTCAGCATTGAAAAAAGGCGCAAGTTTAAGTATGTTCCACCTGAGCGAGTCTGACCACAAGTCAGAGACCACTACGATGACACACCAAATGTGTTTGATGTATCCTTTGTCTTATTCTAATGCGTTTAAATGGGAAAGTAATCCAAACGTAACTGAAAGTAATCAGATAACGCTACCGAGTTTGGGTAATCCAAAAGTTACATTACAGATTACAATTTTGGACAGGTAACTAGTAACTAATTGATCATATATAGAAATTTACCCAACCCTGCTACTCACACTAAATTATTCCGCTGCTCTGTCATTCGCTACATACTTTAATCTGCAATCACTGAAGTTGTTTGTGGTGTTGAGTGGCATGAGGGGTGTTGTACAAAACAAAGTGATCAGCAATTGGATCGTCTCTAACCAATCAGAGTGTCAAAGCCAATGACACATTTTTAAACTGCAGTGTGTTCTGACTCTGGCCCAACCCATCAGTTTCTGGACCGATCAGACGGCCCCGAATGTGTTCGCAGTCGGTGAAGGGTCAGGGAGGTACTCCGATCCACACTCATTGCGGAGAAGAAACGAATGTCCGTGGGCGTTCCGGCCAGAGCAAGGAGTCTGGGTAGCCAGGCAACAGGCTAGTATCAGACGAGCCAACCAGCTAGCTAACTCCTCATACCACACGGAGACCGGAATCATGTTCATTTGGGCACAATGTAGCAAAACGTTTTGCAACGGGAAACAAAAACAGGGGTTAAGGTAGTCCCCTCCCTGTTTCAGTTGAGCTTATTGCGTTTGCTGCCAAATGAACATGACAAAGACCACACCAGGGCAGCGTGCTAGCTACTGACCTGCCCCTAAGTAGGTGTTGGATTGTCTGGTCTCTCTCCAAGGTCTCCCTCTTCTCATCACTCTGCTGGATAGATAGCAGCCACTGCCTCCTCACCCTCTGGAATTGTTGGTTCATCAGATGTTAAGGAGGCAGTCTAATGTTAGCTGTTGTATCCATTTAGTTGCCTTAGCCGAGCTAAACTCTCCCCCCTTTGCATGCCGCGACAAATAAAAGGTTATTTTCAGCCACTTGAATATCGTTGGCCTGTCCACATGTAATAGAATCCAGATGCCTCCCTGTCACACATGATGCTGCTGCAAAACCTTTTTAAGCCGGAGAGGAGACTACAGAAGTGCAGAGATAGTGGGTTTAAAGTAAAGGCTCTCTCCAGCCTCACTTAGCCTCTTTCTGTCTGTCACAGTTCCCATCTTGAAATCTGGAAGGGAGGACTGGCTGCAGTCCCATTTTCTCTCCCCTCCACTAATAAACAAAGAATGGATTCCCTTATATAGGTCTAATGTAGAGGTCGACCGATTATGATTTTTCAACGCCGATACCGATAGCGATTATTGGAGGACCAAAAAAGCCGATACCGATTAAATCGGCCGATTTTTCAGAACATGAGAACATATGAAAGCTGGTGGTTCCTTTTAACATGAGTCTTCAATATTCTCAAGTAATAAGTTTTAGGTTGTAGTTATTATAGGAATTATAGGACTATTTGTCTCTATACCATTTGTATTTCATATACCTTTGACTATTGGATGTTCTTATAGGCACTTTAGTATTGCCAGTGTAACAGTATAGCTTCCATCCCTCTCCTCGCCGCTACCTGGGCTCGAACCAGGAACACATCGACAACAGCCACCCTCGAAGCAGCGTTACCCATGCAGAGCAAGGGGAACAACTACTCCAAGTCTCAGAGCGAGTGACGTTTGAAACGCTATTAGCGCGCACACCGCTAACTAGCTAGCCATTTCACATCGGTTACACCAGCCTAATCTCGGGAGTTGATAGGCTTGAAGTCATAAACAGCTGCTGGCAAAACGCATGAAAGTGCTGTTTGAATGAATGCTTACGAGCTTGCTGGTGCCTACCATCGCTCAGTCAGACTGCTCTATCAAATCATAGACTTAATTATAACATAATAACACACAGAAATACGAGCCTTAGGTCATTAATATGGTCGAATCCTGAAACTATCATCTCGAAAACAAAATGTTTATTATTTCAGTGAAATACGGAACCGTTCTGTATTTTATCTAACGGGTGGCATCCATAAGTCTAAATATTCCTGTTACATGGCACAACCTTCAATGTTATGTCATAATTACGTAAAATTCAGGCAAATTAGTTCGCAATGAGCCAGGCGGCCCAAACTGTTGCATATACTCTGACTGCGTGCAATGAACGAAGAGAAGTGACACAATTTCACCTGGCTAACTTCTCTTGGGTAGGGGGCAGCATTCGGAATTTTGGATGAAAAGCATGCCCAAATTAAACTGCCAGCTACTCATCCCCAGAAGATAAGATATGCATATCATTAGTAGATTTGGATAGAAAACACTCTGAAGTTTCTTAAACTGTTTGAATCATGTCTGTGAGTATAACGGAACTTATTTAGCAGGCAAAACCCCGAGGACAAACCATTCAGATTATTTTTCTTTTAGGTCACTCTCTTTTCAATGAGTTTTCATTGGGAAACCAGATTTCTAAGGGACCTTCTTGCAGTTCCTACCGCTTCCACTGGATGTCAACAGTCTTTAGAAATTGGTTGAGGTTATTCCTTTGTGTAATGAAGAAGTACGGACATCTTGAAGGAGGGTCACTTAAAGTGTCCTGTTTGTTAGAAGCGCATGACCAGTTGGTTTTAATCCTGTATTGAACACAGATCATCCCGTCTTCAATTTGATAGATTATTTACGTTAAAAAAATACCTAAAGTTGTATTACCAAAGTAGTCTGAAATTTTTTGGCAATGTTTACAGGTAACCTTTGAGATATTTTGTAGTCACGTTTCACAATTTGGAACCGGTGTTTTTCTGGATCAAACGCGCCAAATAAATGGACATTCTGGATATATATCGACGGAATTAATCGAACAAAAGGACCATTTGTGATGTTTATGGAACATACTGGAGTGCCAACAACAGAAGCTCGTCAAAGGTAAGGCATGAATTATATTTTTATTTCTATGTTTTGTGTCGCGCCTGCAGGGTTGAAATATGCTTCTTTCTCTGTTTACAATGGTGCTATCCTCAGATAATAGCATCGTTTGCTTTCGCCGAAAAGCCTATTGGAATTCTGACATGTTGGCTGGATTCACAACCAGTGTAGCTTTAATTTGGTATCTTTCATGTGTGATTTAATGAAAGTTTGATTTTTATAGTAATTTTTATAGTAATTAATTTGAATTTGGCGCTCTGCATTTTCTCTGGCTTTTTGCCAAGTGAGACAGTAGCGTCCCGCCTAAACTCAGATTTTTTGATATAAATATTAACTTTACCGAACAAAACATACATGTATTGTGTAACACGAAGTCATATCAGTGTCATCTGATGAAGATCATCAAAGGTTAGTGATTAATTGTATCTCTATTTCTGCTTTTTGTTACTCCTCTCTTTAGCTGGAAAAATGTCTGTCTTTTTCTGTGACTTGGCTCGAACCTAACATAATCGTTTGGTGTGCTTTCGTCGTAAAACCTTTTTGAAATCGGACACTTTGGCTGGATTTACAACAAGTGTATCTTTAAAATGGTGTAAAATACTTGTATGTTTGAGAAATTTAAATTATGGGATTTCTGTTGTTTTGAATTTGGCGCCCTGCAGTTTCATTGGCTGTTGACGAGGTGGGACGCTACTGTCCCACATACCCTAGTGAGGTTAATATTGCCTGCTAACCTGGATTTCTTTTAGCTAAATATGCAGGTTTAAAAATATATACTTCTGTGTATTGATTTTAAGAAAGGCATTGATGTTTATGGTTAGGTACACGGAGCAACGACAGTCCTTTTTCGCGAATGCGCACTGCATCGATTATATGCAACGCAGGACATGCTAGATAAACTAGTAATATCATCAACCATGTGTAGTTATAATTAGTGATTATGATTGATTGATTTTTATAAGATAAGTTTAATGCTAGCTAGCAACTTGCCTTGGCTTCTTACTGCATTCGCGTAACAGGCGGGCTCCTTGTGAGGCAGGTGGTTAGAGCGTTAGACTAGTTAACCGTAAGGTTGCAAGATTGAATCCCTGAGCTGACAAGGTAAAAATCTGTCGTTCTGCCCCTGAACAAGGCAGTTAACCCACCGTTCCTAGGCCGTCATTGAAAATAAGAACGTGTTCTTAACCTTTTCTCAATAGGGGGTGCTGTTTTCACTTTGTAAAAATTTCGTTCCCAAATTAAACTGCCTCGTACTCAATTCTTGCTCGTACAATATGCATATTATTATTACTATTGGATAGGAAACACTCTCTAGTTTCTAAAACCGTTTGAATTATATCTGTGAGTAAAACAGAACTCAAGTTGGAGCAAACTTCCTGTGAGGAAGTGAGAAATCTGAAATCAGGCAGGCTGTTCTGGGGTCAGTTTATTAATTTGCATGTCTTCTATTGGTCGACACGCCTTCCCCTAGATGTCAGCAAATAGTGAGAATTGGAATGGAGTTGCTAGGCAGATCTGAGGCCATATAAATGGTCTTGGAACGTGGGGTGCAGTCTTTTCAACATTCGCCATGACGCAAGACAGACCTCAGGATGGCGTTCTGGAAAGCTACCGTTATAGGCCTTAGATATATCCGGCTCTGATTTTATTCGATATAGGTGTTAAAGACATCATAATGTTGTTATTTTAAACCGAGTTATATCAGTTTATATCAGTATATTGCGATTTTCGGATATTTCTTTGTGCTGCGTTATAGTGAGTTGGGCACGTCTGGGCCACATGGCTAATGTTTACTGCTAATTCCAAAGTTGAAGGCGACAATCTACAACCGAGCAACGATTCTTTTGGACAAAGGACAACTTGCCCAAGATTCTGATGAAAGCTCATCAAAAAGTAAGAACTATTTATGATGTTAATTCGTTGTTCTGTTGAAAAATGTAAAACTCCTATTCCGCCATTAATTTCGGTGCGGTCTCGCTTTAACGCACGCTGTATGTCGTAGTAACGTTAATTTTAAAAATCTAACACAGCGGTTGCATTAAGAACTAATGTATCTTTCATTTGCTGTCCAACCTGTATTTTTTAGTCAAGTTTATGATTAGTTAATGATTAGATTAGGTGCCTCTCCCAAGATTTCTCCCGACATTTTGTTGGCAGCTTGGCTACTATTCTCATTGTATAACCACGATTTGTGCCGCTAAATATGCACATTTTCGAACAAACTCTATATGTATTGTGTAATATGATGTTATAGGACTGTCATCTGAAGAAGTTTGAGAAGGTTAGTGAAAAAATTTATATCATTTGCTGGTTTATTCGTTATCGCTATTGTTGGCTTGAATCAATGCTGTTGTGTGGTTGGCTATTGTAGTAAGCTAATATAATGCTATATTGTGTTTTCGCTGTAAAACACTTAAAAAATCTGAAATATTGGCTGGATTCACAAGATCTTTGTCTTTCATTTGCTGTACGCTGTGTATTTTTCATAAATGTTTTATGATGAGTATTTAGGTAATTCACGTTGGTCTCTGTAGTTATTCTAGTTGCTTTGGTGAGAGTTGTGATGGTGGCTGCAATGTAAAACTATGATTTATACCTGAAATATGCACATTTTTCTAACAAAACATATGCTATACAATAAATATGTTATCAGACTGTCATCTGATGAAGTTGTTTCTTGGTTAGTGACTATTTATATCTTTATTTGGTCGAAATTGTGATAGCTACCTATGCAGGGAAAAAATGGTGAAAAAAAAAAGTTGTGTCTTTTGCTATCGTGGTTAGCTAATAGAAATACATATTGTGTCTTCCCTGTAAAACATTTTAAAAATCAGAAATGATGGCTGGATTCACAAGATGTGTATCTTTCATCTGGTGTCTTGGACTTGTGATTTAATGATATTTAGATGCTAGTATTTACTTGTGGCGCTATGCTAGGCTATGCTAGTCAGCTTTTTTTACTGATGGGGGTGCTCCCGGACCCGGGATTGTGATGAAGTAGAAGTTAACTGACTTGCCTAGTTAAATAATGGTGTAAAAAAAAAAAAAAAAAAGGAAAGAGAAGAGAAGGCAAAATCGGCGTCCAAAATTACCGATTTCCGATTGTTATGAAAACTTGAAATCGGCCCTAATTAATCGGCCATTCCGATTAATCGGTCGACCTCTAGTCTAATGAGTACCCAAATGGGCAGGCAGCAGGCGACATCAGAAAATGCTCATACAAAATACTGTCAGAAAGATACCTCTGCGTCCCAAATGGCACTATTCCCGAAATAGATATTTTTTGTTTACAAGCAAACATCACATTCGAGTGATGTGCACACATCTTCGCACCAAAAAGCTCTGAAACAGGATAGCTAACGCTGATGTTGGGACCTTGACAAACTTAACAGTCTGAGTGATGACCATGAAAACACACAAGGCTGGTGGCTATTGCTAATTAGCTATGTTCAACAAGTATATTATTCTTCTGGCTTTATCTAGCTCTATTTGTGATATTTTACCTTGCTAGGTAATCAATACTCCAATGACATCTGTGATGTCGTAGACAAAAACTATCTAAATGAGGTTTTGTTAACTTGCACGAGCTGCATCTCAAGTTGGAGGATTCTATATTGACTCCTACGTAAACAAAGCCCTTTCTGGTGCGAACCTGCATGCTCTACTTTTCATGATGCAGCCAGGAAATGGGTCTATCCTGCACTACTGTTGAGCAGGGCCCATGTACAGTGGTATATTAACAGGGCACAAAAGAGCTATTTTCTGGTCACATGCATTTACTGTTGTTGCATAGGTCAGATAGGTCATGTGTCAGTGTCAGATAGGTCATGTTTGAAAGGACTTGAGAAGCAAAGCAGCACTAAACATTTCAACACAAGAATGTGTCAAATGGGGCCATTAAAATAAGTTTGTCTTGGAACATCATGATGCAGAAGCCCGAAGGCACTTTAGGCCTAGTCATTAGAGCCAAGCAGAAATAAAGTATGTTACAGTCTCAAGTCAAGATCAAAATGCAACAAAAGCAAATAAGCAAAGTAGAAGGGGCTTCCATTTCTGACTAGATTATAAATGAGAAAACATGGGCAAAATCTTGCCCAACCAAACTCTAATTATTGGTAGGTTTATCAATGGACATTCCATTCTCTGTTCAGTGTTTTTAAAATAATTTTCTAAGATGCCACACGGTCCTCTTTGAAAAAGAAATTCCATTCTAAAGACACCAACATGAAAATGTGTCAATACTATTCCCAGGACAGGAAAAGGTAGCAGTAATACTTGTTAACGGTATGTTGCCAGGTCGGACTTCAAACAGTGACACTTTAGTATTGTCTGCAAAGTGCAAATTCCTGCACCATAGGATGAATACACCATCTACTGAGGTTTCCAGAGGCTCACTGGGGCTGTACAGTGACAGTCAAAAACGACCAACTATATAACTGGCCCCTGATCGCTCCACATATAGCTTGAAACACTTTCGCATTAGGGGCGGGGTGAAGTGGAGCAAGTGTCTATAAGAAATGGAAAGTACAGAGCCTTCAGAAAGTATTCACACCCCTATACTTTTTCCACATTTTGCTGTGTTCCAAAGTGGGATTAAATGTTTGTCATTTATTGTCAATGTTTTACACAAAATACTCAAATTAATAGAAACAAAGAATGTATCTAGGTTAGATAAATATTAAACCCATGTTAGAATCACCTTTGGCAGCGATTACAGCTGTGAGTCTTTCTGGGTAAGTCTAAAAGCTTTGCACACCTGGATTGTACAATATTTGCACATTCTTTTTACAATTCTTCAAGTTCTGGCAAGTTGGTTTTTGATCATTGCTAGACAGCCATTTAAGTCTTGCCATAGATTTTCAAGCCGATTTAAGTCAAAACTGTAACTACGCTACTCAGGAAAATTCAATGTGTTTAAGGTTATTGTCCTGCTGAAATGGTGAATTTGTCTCCCAGTGTCTGTTGGAAAGCAGGCTGAACCAGGATTTTGACTGTGCTTAGCTTTATTCTGTTTCTTTTGATCCTAAAAAAAACTCTAATCCTTGTCGATGACACGCATACCCATAACATGAAGCAGCCATCACTATGCTTGAAAATATGGAGAGTGGTACTCAGTAATGTGTTGTATTGAATTTGCCCCAAACATAACGCTTTGCATTCAGGACAAAAAGTTAATTTCTTTGCCATAGTTTTTGCAGTTTTACTTTAGTGCCTTATTGCAAACAGGATGCATTTTTTGGAATATTTGTATTCTGTACAGGCTTCCTTCTTTTCACTCTGTCAATCAGGTTGTTATGGTGGAGTAACTACAATGTTGTTGATTCATCCTGTTTTCTCCTTTCACAGCCATTAAACTGTAACTGTTTTAATGTCACCATTGGTCTCATGGTGAAATCCCTGAGCAGTTTCCTTCCTCTCCGGCAACTAAGTTAGGAAGGACGCCTGTATATTTGTAGTGACTGGGTGTATTGATACACCATCCAAAGTGTAATTAATAACGTCTCCATGCTCAAAGGGATATTTAATGTCTGCTTTTTTTTACCCATCTACCAATAGGTGCCCTTCTTTGCGAGGCATTGGACAACCTCCCTGGTCTTTGAGGATGAATCTATGTTCGAAATTCACGGCTTGACTGAGGGACCTTACAGATAATTGCATGTGTGGGATACAGAGATGAGGTAGTCATTCGAAAATCATATTGAAAACTATTATTGCACACAGTGAGTGCATGCAACTTATGTGACTTGTCAAGCACATTTTTACTCGTGAACTTATTTAGGATTGTCAGAACAAAGTGGTTGAATACTTGACTCAATACATTTTAGCTTTTTATTTTAAATTAATTTGTTAAAATTGAAAAACATAATTCCACTTTGACATTACGGGGTATTGGGTGTAGGCCAGTGACAAGAAATCTCAATTGAATCCATTTTAAAATTCAGGCTAACACAATTTGGGGGGGGGCATCAAGGGGTGTGAATACTTTCTGAAGGCACTGTACAAACATTCAACATAATAGGCACTATTTATCCGACACACAGGGTTAGGCTAAGTAACCTCAGGTTGTGATTCAACAAACAAAGTCCTCTGAACAGAAAGAGATGCAGAATTGCTAATTAGAGTATTTATTTGGGAGAATCAGTGATTCTGTGCAGTCCGACTGCAATGTACGTAGTCAATCTCAAACATGCACATACTGTCCTCTGTCTCTAGCCTCTCAGGATGAGTAACCAACCAACCTGTGGAGTGGGTGGAACAACTTGAAACCATGACCCTCCCTCAACTACCAAGGCAGGAAGGAAGGCTAGCTGGTAAACATTTGCAGCAAGAAGAGAATCTATCCTTATAGGGAAACCAAAAATAGAAGCCCTTGCCTGAAGCCAGGCTAGGGAAGAGGCAGAGCAGGGGCGTGGGTTCCACCCACATGATCTCAACAATACAACCAGAGCCAGAAACACTTTCTGGGGTTTTCCAACCAGGAATGCCATTTTCAGCATGGTTACCACCTCAGCGGCATCAGAACAGGAATACATTTCTGATGAGTGATATGAATTGTAGAATTGTGTCAACAAATAATGCACAATCATCAGAAGTCCATTTGTTTATGAGCATATGGGGATAAACAAGGTGACTTAGCAATAATTGGTTTGAACAACCAACTGTTGAGGGAATGTCCAATGTGTATCAAAGCTAGTAGCAATACCAGAATGAAAGCACACCCAAAAGCGCTTCAACCCAGCTTGAACAACAAAGAGAATCAGGTGCTGGACTAAAGTATTATTTACCCCGCGACACTTCAACCGGTGGCTATCCAGGAAAATAAAGGAGCAATATAAGACTGTTCCACTCACATCAGCCAGGTTGGACTTTCTCTCATGAAAAAGGAACATTTCACATTTTTACAAAAAGTAGTTCCACTGTCAGTTTGTATCAGTCTTGTAGATCAGAACCACTCAACCAAAGTTTGAAACCTGTTCACTCAGATTGGATAGAGGCTACTCAAAGGGCTCGCTAAACTGAAATCGAATTCTGGATTGCTCCCTGGGCTAAATAAGGTCACGAGGATCAAGGTCAAACAGGCAGACTACATAGTGTGTCAGGCAGTGACATGGCCAATCATCGCAGCATCTGAGCTCATAGCAGTGTGTCACTATCATGGCTGCGTTTACACAGGCAGCCCAATTCTGATCTTTTGCCCAATTATTAGCAAAAGATCTGATTGTTCAAAAGACCAATTATTGGCAAAAGATCAGAATATGTTTGTCTGTGTAAACACAGCCTAAGTAGTCAGAGTTTTACACACCTTAGGCAAGTAGCCACACGATCAGACATTGCAATGCTGTGGTCATTTACAGTTAGGAGACTACACGGTGTGTCAGGTGTCAGGTAATGACATGGCTAATCATCAAAGACTGCGAGCTAATAGTCTGTGTGTGGTTTTACATACGATAGCCAAGCAGTCATTGCAATCCAATGCTGTGGTCATTTACTGTTAGCAGACACCTGATTATTACAGATCAGACATTTCTGTCCCGGTGACTAAGAGGCATGAGCCCCGGCCCCCGAGGAGCCTGGTGACCATGCCAACCATTAGGAGCTGCCAATACCAAAGTCCAGCAATAGCAGAGGCTCTCAGCTGCAACCTCAAACAGATTTCAGAGCAGATCTGCTTTCAGCTGCGATGATCCAGTATGACAGTTAGTTCCCCTAGCACTGGCCTGGGCCAAACTCCTAACATTAAGGAGGGTGGGTTCAGGGGCTGTGTCCCAAATGGCACCCTATTCCCTAAATAGTGCATCACTTTTGACCAGGGCTCTTTAGGGAATGCAGCCAGTGACACGACACCTTGAATTTGGCCCAAAGGCCAGTAAAGTGCACCCTCTTAAGGACACGTAATAATGTGTAATGGGAAAGTATGATATCCTGTGTCCGATTTGGCCATATAAACATGTTCAGTACAAGCTGTAGTTCCGTGGTGTGGGGTTCTCACTTCACAGGCTCTGTCCCTTTCATTAAATAAAAACAAGAAAATAAAAACTTGTCTGTTGTTAAATTACATTTTTATAATGTAAATGTAAGTTGTTAGAACCCCCAATCGCTTTCAACTACAGAATGCAGTTAATTTGAAATTCATTTTCCAATGGTAACGGATCACTGTAGGAGGAAAGGACAAAGTCAATACAAACGAATTAAATATAACAACTATTTCAATTAATCATTGAGAAAAGCTAAACCACATCCAAGTCAATTAAAGCAATATAGTGAACAGTGTAAGTGGATAATTAGCTGATTCTAGCACAGAAGCTAATGTAACAGGTTGCCAACAGTTCCTAGAAGATACTACAGTAGTTAAAGAGATTGAACGGGATGTTAAGCACTTACAAATGGGTAACATATTGTACGAATTGGAATTAGATCTTTTTTTTGTGGGATGTAACATAACATATTATACGAAATGGATGACTCGTTTTGGCTCGTTATAACTATTTTTTAAACTACTGACTGAAATTATGCAAAACCTTTATAAAATACATCTTTAAGCACCAGTTAAATCTAGAACCAGTCATTATTCAAGTCATTTTGGTCTAGCAGGAGGAAGAACAGCAACACCATATAAGATATGAGGACCAGTTGCTGAGTTAGTAACACATCTCTTTAGGCTATGGGCCCACATTTGGGGTGCTGCATGGGTCCGGATATGAATCTGTAACTTTACTTTTTGCAACTTTGCTTTGCTTTTTGCAAAGACACCATAGGCTACAGCCAAATGAAAGATCTTATCAGAACAGACCCCATTTTTAAAATATAATTCTCACAAATGTTCCTTGCCGTTTGAACTAATGCAGCTTGTCCTGTCAGTTTACACAGGCTGCAGATGAAGGGCCATTGTCTCACATTACACAACAGTGAGGACTCTCCTGCATGGCAAACACTGCAGGCCAGAGAAGCTGTATTCAAGAGGCAATTACAGAGAAATAGCATCACAGAATCATCTTAAAAAGGTACAGTCTTGGATCTGTTCAATGGTCATTTCAGTTCTATTTAGTCCTACTCATTGACTGCATTTAGAACTCCATCTATGAATCTGAGAGGGGTTACATTTCCGCAGCCCCGTCCCTCAGCTGTATACCAAAACAAATGGCCGGGTTGCAGCTGCTTTCTCTCATCTCAGAATGTAGCTTTAAGCCTGGCATCTCTTTTCAATTATAGGACTTCTTGCATCAGAACTGCTAAGAATGATCAGCCCTCACAAGCATGGACTACCCTTGTGTAATGTACAGTACTTAAACAAACAATTTACAAAGGCCAACCAATTAGAAATAGCTTTGAGACATGCCTGGCAAGCAGCCATATTTGATTTGCAATGCAAACAGGACATTAGAACTCAAATGCATGGAGGCAGGTGAGTGGAAGTGGAAGGGACACAGTATGGGAAATGTTGACTGGAATATGAATACCCAAATTTCAAACTCCAACCTTTTGGATCCTGTGCATGTCAGAGGTGTAGTATTTTATCAGTTGCTGTTGGCAGGACCGTAGTCCAGCGAGCTGCAGCTGTGAGCCTGTGATACTTGAATGGCGTGTGTTGCCTGTTGCTAATTATAACTGAACATATGAGAATGTGATAGGGTGGGAGAGCACAGGAGTGCACCCACTGAACCGTGGGTTTGGGTCACACGCTCTTAACTGTCTGGGTCCAAACTAGAGGTCGACCGATTATGATTTTTCACCGCCAATACCGATACCGATTATTGGAGGACCAAAAAAAGCCAATACCGATTAATCGGACTATTTTTTACATTTATTTGTAATAATGACAATTACAACAATACTGAATGTGTAACGACTCCCACCGAAGGTGGCTCCCCTTCCTGTTCGGGTGGCGCTCGGCAGTCGTCGTCACCGGCCTACTAGCTGCTACTGACTTTTCCTCCCCCTCCCTTTTTGTTGATTATTGACACCTGTTTGTGGTTAGGGTGATTTGTGGGGCTTTATTACCCAGCAGCCCGGCCTGCTGGGTGTGCGGGATTGTTGTGTGTACAGTCTGTACATTCTTGTGTGTCAGGGTACGTGTTCGTTGGTTTGTGTTTATTCGTGTTTCTCACTTTGTTTGTGGTGAAGCATTTGTTTTAGAGTAGCGTCGTGTTTTCACCCGTGTGGGGAATTAAATTTGGAACGCTACTCTGAACTCTCTGTCTCCTGCGTTTGACTCCTTGCATCCACGACACCCCGGGCATTACAGAATGAACACTTATTTTAACTTAATATAATACATCAATAAAAATCAATTTAGCCTCAAATAAATAATGAAACATGTCCAATTTGGTTTAAATAATGCAAAAACAAAGTGTTGGAAAAGAAAGTAAAAGTGCAATATATGCCATGTAAAAAAGCTAACGTTTAAGTTCCTTGGTCAGAACATGAGAACATATGAAAGCTGGTGGTTCTTTTTAACATGAGACTTCAATATTCCAAGGTAAGAGGTTTTAGGTTGTAGTTAATATAGTATTTATAGGACTATTTCTCTCTATACCATTTGTATTTCATATACCTTTGACTATTGGATGTTCTTATAGGCACTTTAGTATTGCCAGTGTAACAGTATAGCTTCCATCCCTCTCCTCGCCCCTACCTGGGCTCGAACCAGGAACACATCGACAACAGCCACCCTCGAAGCATCGTTACCCATTGCTCCACAAAATCCGCGGCCCTTGCAGTGCAAGGGGAACAACTACTCCAAGTCTCAGAGCGAGTGACGTTTGAAACGCTATTAGCGCGCACCCCGCTAACTAGCTAGCCATTTCACATCGGTTACACCAGCCTAATCTCGGGAGTTGATAGGCTTGAAGTCATAAACAGCTCAATGCTTGAAGCACAGCAAAGTGCTGTTTGAATGAATGCTTACGAGCCTGCTGCTGCCTACCACCGCTCAGTCAGACTGCTCTATCAAATATAAATCATAGACTTAATTATAACATAATAATACACAGAAATACGAGCCTTTGGCCATTAATATGGTTGAATCCGGAAACTATCATTTCGAAAACAAAACATTTATTATTTCAGTGAAATACGGAACCGTTACGTATTTATCTAACGGGGGGCATCCCTAAGTCGAAATATTGCTGTTACATTGTACAACCTTCAATGTTGTCATAATTACATAACATTCTGGCAAATTAGTTCGCAACGAGCCAGGCGGCACAAACTGTTGCATATACCCTGACTCTGCGTGCAATGAACGCAAGAGAAGTGACACAATTTCACCCGGTTAATATTGCCTGCTAACCTGGATTTCTTTTAGCTAAATATGCAGATTTAAAAAATATATACTTCTGTGTATTTATTTTAAGAAAGGCATTGATGTTTATGGTTAGGTACAGTCGTGCAACAATTGTGCTTTTTTCGCAAATGCGCTTTTGTTAAATCATCCCCCGGCTGGCGAAGTTGGCTGTCTTTGTTAGGAAGAAATAGTCTTCACACAGTTCGCAACGAGCCAGGCGGCCCAAACTGCTGCATATACCCTGACTCTATTGCAAGAGAAGTGACACAACTGACCTAGTTAAAATAAATTCATGTTAGCAGGCAATATTAACTAAATATGCAGGTTTAAAAATATATACTTGTGTATTGATTTTAAGAAAGGCATTGATGTTTATGGTTAGGTACACGTTGGAGCAACGACAGTCCTTTTTTGAAAATGCGCACCGCATCGATTATATGCAACGCAGGATACGCTAGATAAACTAGTAATATCATCAACCATGTCTAGTTAACTAGTGATTATGATTGATTGATTGATTGTTTTTTTATAAGATAAATTCAATGCTAGCTAGCAACTTACCATAGCTTCTTACTGCATTCGCGTAACAGGCAGGCTCCGCATGGAGTGCAATGAGAGGCAGGTGGTTAGAGCATTGGACTAGTTAACTGTAAGGCTGCAAGATTGAATCCCCGAGCTGACAAGGTAAAAATCTGTCGTTCTGTCCCTGAACAAGGCAGTTAACCCACCGTTCCTAGGCCGTCATTGAAAATAAGAATGTGTTCTTAACTGACTTGCCTAGTTGAATAAAGGTGTAAAAAATAAAAAATAAAATCGGCCAAATCGGTGTCCAAAATTACCGATTTCCGATTGTTATGAAAACTTGAAATCGGCCCGAATTAATCGGCCATTCCGATTAATCGGTCGACCTCTAGTCCAAACTAAGGCAGAGTTACAATTCACTACACTTCTCCCAGAGTGACATTAGCACACTATCTCAGATGGATTTTACAATGGTGGAAACTGCCTTCAGCCAACGATTAAACCAATCCCATGCTTTTTAATCAATACACTTCTGGAAAAGGGTGGAGAATCAGATTGTATCCTAACTAAGCGTTAAGCACAGGCAGGCACAGAAAAGCCCTGGTCTTCAAAGTTCAAAAGGAATCCTGCCGAAGTATTGGAATCTAATGATTTGGCTCTTTTGTATAAGGTTACACATAGCTGGGCTGGATCACACTGAGGTGTGAAATTCAGATATATTGTTGTTAATGTGCACGAAGACAGCCCTGGGGCTGCATTCCAGACCGTGGCTGCTACTATGGACTGCATTCATATAGTAGCTTACCTTTAATAATCACACCTAAAATGGTTCTTAAGAGTATTAGAGGTTAACTTACCTTTATACCCAAGTGTGTTACCCAGTGGGGTGATACACAACGCATTAATCAAGAGACTGGCTACAACTCAAGTGATCAAATTAAATTATGTAGTCAAATAAAATCAATAGGAGACTAAGGAGACTAAGGATACACAGTAGTTATCGTTAGGAATAGTTCTCTGCCCCAGCCACTTCCTCTGCTCTGCAGTCTGCACACATCAGCCAAGCCCACAGAGAGCTACTTATCTTCCCCTGCGTCTCACCTCCATCCCAGCAGGCCTGGGTCTCACCTCTCCCCCCAGAACGAAGGCACCTGACTGCTGGCCTTAGCAGCAAAGCCCCCTCCTCTCCCCTGGTCCTCCAGACCACCAAGTTGACATTGCACATCCTGCTGTCATCATGCTGCCTGTAGACAGACTGGTTGACTCCCAAATAGCACTCTATTCCCTACAAAGCCCATCAAAAGTAGTGCACTATATAAGGAATAGGGTGCTATTTGGGACGTAGGGCAGCCTCCAGCCCTGCTCATTACTTCCTCTCCCTGGGTTGTGATGACAGGCAGCAGAGACCACTCTGAACACAACACAGGCTGGATCAATAAATTAGCCATAACACTCGTGATGAACTCCTCCACAACCGGATGCTATTGGCCTTAGAGGTCTTTATAAGCCATAAACACATTGGCCCGTGGCTTTCAGAGGCTCTTATTATCGCCTATAGTTGGAATGTGGCACTATCAGGTTTAGTATGTAAAATACAGAACAATGCATGAACCAGCGGTCAGCACCATGTGGGAAATGACATGGATGCCAATCAAACTGACAGACTGTAACAACAGAATGTGTATTAACGCTTACAATCATATTGCCATTAACGCCGTAGAACAGACCCACATACAAATGCTGTCATGTATCCCACCATCACATAGATTCATATTAAACTTCTGATGCTAAAGTGATGTATTCATTGTTCATAATAAACAATGTGAATATAAATACTGCATTCACGACTCCATTCACAGGAAAATAAGGCAGCTATACTGGTTAGCGTCAAACAGCAGTTTCATAAAGGGCTTGATTGTTATTCTAAATACTGTCACTTCATGCCACTCATCTCAGTGCTGGGAATTGGACAAACAGGCACATTGAAACAGTCAGAATATTTGTCAATCACTGCTGCTTTGATAGAATGTAGCTCAAACTGCTAATAATGTAATGGATGAATACACACGTTTAAAAAGTTCAGAGCAGTTTCTAATAAAAGGAGGAAAAGGCTTTTGATTGATGTTTTGTGAATGTCAGATGTGTGTAAGAATGAAAATGATAGAAGTTAATGCTGGTGATAACTGACCTGCATTGCATACTAAGCATCAATAAGAACGGTTAAATAGTTCTTATGGAGGAATATTTTACAAATGGTCAAGTGGAAAATTAACCAGGGTTGCGTTCAGTAAGACAAAACGGTGGGCAACAGCGGAATTCAACGGAAACGGTACTTTACGACCAGTTGAAAAACATTGTGATTATAGTGCTGTACGAGTTGTGATTTCAGATGGTCACACCCATATTGATCAGGCCACACATATCAAATCTGAGCAAACATACCTCAGACGGTTGATGAACGGTACGCAAAATTTTAGGGAAACGTGTCGTTCAGTACAAACCGTCACGCAACATAGCAAACGTTAATGCGACCTGATGTGTATTCAAATACTTCATTGCTTTTCTATGACAGCGTGGAAGACCAATCCTCTGGGGAAAGCCATGCAGCCCCTCCATCGGCTTCAACAACTAGACCAGGGCTCGGTTTCCCAAAAGCATATTAAGGCTAAGTTAATCATTAGAACCACTGAGCTCAATGGTTCTAACGATGAACTTAGCCTTACGATGCTTTTGGGAAACCGAGCCCAGAGCTGTTAAATTCCGGTCCTGGAGAGCCCTAATGCTACTGCTTTTAGTTTCTACCTGGCAGTTAATAGTTTCTACCTGGCAGTTAATTGCACTTTCCTGGTGTCCTCAGTCTTATTAGAAGATGAGCATGAAAGCCATAAGTGTTTTTGCCCTACAGGATTGGCATTGACCAGCCCTGAACTAGATGAAGAGAAGGGAAGGTGCCAACCCCATGTAGAGTGACATTACCTTACCCTGGCCGATCAATAGGATCAATGACTCATTTCACAGACATAACAAACCAATCCCAGTATGGTAGGTGTCCCAACAGAGCTATCGGTCAGTCTTCTCAGACATTATGTACCCAGAACATCCTCACTAGAAGGCCATGCCTTTTACTGGCACGCCAAGGACTAAACCAGGGAGTCTTCTGAACCATGTACTTTTTGTCCATAAAACTGCCCAAAAAAAACTAGCTTGCTCAGCAAACATTTCAAACATCCCCGTTTTTCTGCCACTCATAACAGTGTCAACCTTCTGCTTACCAGCTGAAACCAACAAGTCTACCTCTAGCCGTACTCCAAGATTCTTATAGGCTAAATGACAAGTTTCCCCATCTTTACTAGTGGTCCTTTACAAACAGCAATACAATAAGAATGTAACAACACTGCACATGCAGTCATTTGAATAATCATTCACCACATGAAAAAAAATAAGGAACATTATTTTGTAGTATTCTCAAAAGGATCGAATTGTAGTTATACCAAGCAATGTAGGCTATACCGTGCAAAATGAATGGTCAATTGATGATATTCTGCATTTAATAGGCTACATGATCACAGTGGTACGTCAATGCAAGTCAAGGGGTGTGGCACTACCATGCGCTGCAAGAAGGCACACAGCATCTTTAAATCACAAAGTAAATAGAGTAATTCGTGGAAATTCCACAGCCAACATTGCAAAGCTCACGGGCGTGGAAAACTGCTGCTGAAATACTGGACGAGTGTGGTTGGATTTAAAAATCATTCGCGTGCTTATTCGGCCAGATTCACTATGCAATGAGTGCCTCTGATATGGGGAAACAGCTTGGCACACTGTGTTGTTTCATATAAAACACATCAAAGCATAGATACTTCAATGGCGTATCATGTATAAACGGAGATAATGCAAAGTTTTAAAAGGTGTATCTAGTCGTGGTACTCACTGATGGTAGCCGCTATCAGGTTATAATATGGCGGCTTCAAATCGCACCCCTCCATGCAGTTACAATTTAATTGCCATGACCCCTACGCATGCACAGCCTATATTTCCAACAAGAATGTAGACTATTTGTTACATTGGATATACTCAGTAATGTTGATTAAGTTTACAAACGTGTTATTATAAAGTGCTCAATTCGCCACTCATTTCACAAACAGAGCGACCCCAAAACACATGGACTTCGACTCCTGCTTCTCTTCTTACCAAACGCAATATATGTGGTCATTTAGCCGAGAAGGTTACATTTGGGTCTAAACTACTGAATTTCCTGTAGTAGTATGAAAATGCAATGACGTTAATGTGAAATTCCTCAACAGCCTAATCTCACACCATGAAATGTGATTTACACATAAATTCCCGAAAAGTAGGGGACACGCTCTCGAATTCAAATAAGAAACTATATGCACAACAGTTCAGAGTTTACATCCCAGTAAAAACTATGCAGTAAGGATAACGCTGAAACAAGACATACAATCCCATTCATTCGATAGTCAAGCAAGGTTTCTACATCGCCTTGCTCGCTGTTTTGTAACGCACTCCCATCAAATCCCTAATTAAACCAAGCATGGACAGAGAGAATGTCTCATTTCGACGTCTATTCAAGAAACGGACTGGACATACATAATAAGCCGGCAGAAAATGCTATCCTACCTGCGAATATTCTACTGTTTCATTGCCTGCAGTCAGCCCTTCGGATGCACATATAACCAGAAGTCCTGCTCTATTGAGTAAAAACCCCTCCTCGCTGAGGAAATCTCAAAGTGGCCAAATAGTGAACAGTTTTTTGGTGTTGAAGGGAGGGGAGGTAGCGGGGTGTAGGGGATAGCGCTGGGAAAGCGGAAATACGTCATAAAAGAGGGACCTTAAGGGGTTTGTAGTCACTTCTGCATTGTAGACAATTATGTCCGTAGCTGTGTTCCATCTACTGTAGTAAAAAGCGCTTTGAAGTCCATTAGAGGATAGGGTCTGAGAGAGACGTCGCCATGGTACCACAAGCAGGGGCATAGTGAAACATAATATAAGTATATCAGGGCCCAGTATCCGATAGATGGAATTTAGGCTTACGACTGTTTTAACATGCATCTTTCCTACAATGTCCCGAAGATGTAGCATGCGTTTCCCAAAACACCACACAGACTTACCACATCATTGCGCACATGTTAGGCTACAAGTCATTAAATATATTGAGACAAATTACAGACAGTAGCCTATAAGTAGCAAAATCTAACTCAATTGACTGAACATGAAATGTACAGTACTAGTCAAAAGTTTGGATACACTTACTCATTCAAGGGTTTTTCTTCTACATTGTAGAATAACAGTGAAGACATCATAACTATGAAATAACACATATGGAATCATGTAGTAAAAAAAGTTCTAAACAAATATATTTTAGAATCTTCAAAGAAGCCACCCTTTGCATTGATGACAACTTTGCACACGCTTTGCATTCTCTCAACCAGCTTTATGAGGTAGTCACCTGGAATTGCATTTCAACTAACAGGGGTGCCTTGTAAAAAGTTAATGTGTGGAATTTATTTTTATTTGAAGCATCATTTTATACGACACTTGTTTGTATCAATTCCAAAGACATCGGCAAGTTTGTATTTTTAGTCAACTTTGTTCTGCAGAGAGATAGGGATGAACCATGTGATTCTATGTTTAGTGAAGATTTTCTGTGTATAAAGTGACGCGGTAGGCCAAAAAAGCATCTAACAACGCACTTAGCCCCCCCAGTCCACTATAGAGGAGGAACGCTGTGGAGCCAAACTTGGCCCTTGTTTTCAGGGCAGCGTGTAGTAGAGGAAAGAACTTGACACTCGTTGTCAGGGCAGAGGAATGTGAAAATAAGACAAACCCGTAAGGTGGTGTTAACCCACAGAGTGAGCTGCAAACAGAAGTATAAGCACAACAACATTCCAGGGATTCTGATGTGAACACCCTGGAACACCTACACTCAGTTCAGACCGCCTGCTGCTAATCTTTACCCTTAGTTCTCATGTTAGGCTTTGCTTTGTCCAAATGTTTAATTTTATTTACTATACTAAATGATCTTTCAGTATAAGGAAGTGCATTGATAAGCACATTGTAATTACTAATGGAGTACAAGACTGCTCCTAATATAGTAATAAAATAATATATGCTGAACAAAAATATACACGCAACATGCAACAATTTCAACGATTTTACTGAGTTACAGTTCATAATGAAATAAAGTCAATTGAAATAAATAAATTAGGCCATAATCTATGGATTTCACATGACTGGGCAGGGGCGCAGCCATGGGTGGGCCTGGGAGGGCATAGGCCCACCAACTGGGGAGCCAGGACCAGCCAATCAGAATGAGTTTTTCCCCACAAAAGGGCTTTATTACAGACAGAAATACTCCTGTTTCACCAGCTGTCCGATTAGCTGGTCTCAGACGATCCCGCAGATGAAGCTAGATGTGGAGGTCCTGGGCTGGCGTGATTACACATGGTCTGCGGTTGTGAGGCCGGTTGGACGTATTGCCAAATTCTCTAAAATTACGTTGGAGGCGGCTTATGGTAAAGAAATGAACATTCAACTTTCTGGCAACAGCTCTGATGGACATTCATGCAGTCAGCATGCCAATTGCATGCTCCCTCAACACTTATGGCATTGTGTTGTGTGAAAAAACAGCACATTTTAGAGTGGCCTTTTACTGTCACCAGCAAACAAATTTGTGCACAATTTTTTTTTGTGTATATGGAACATTTAATTTCAGATCATGAAACATGGGACAAACACTTTACATGTTGCATTTATATTTTTGTTCAGTGTAGTAATACTGTAAGAACTCCTAAAAAGCTCAAGTCTCAGTCTGGATGTGTACAGCACAAGGATGTCTACAGCTATATGTTTATGGTACAGCAACCTAGTGATGTTATATTTGGTGCAATTAAAGCAAACTCAATAAGTGAGAAAATATAGAGGCATATTTAGAAACCAGATTTCACAGAGATTTATTTTCACTCCGACACATTTTCAGGTACAAACATCTTGCTTCCTCTAAAACAAGTAACCGCAGGCATCAATGGGATAGACTTCAAGGCTAGGGCCTGAATTCAACTTGACTGTAGATTCATGGACATTTCTACATATGGAGGTTTTAATGTCGTCCTTCTGTATTACACACAAAAAAGCAGAAACAGAGTGAAGACCACTTTCCAAAACGTAATATGCTAATGTGGGTCTACCTGTGGTTAGTGAGAAGAGATTAGCACCATTGTCTCAGTGGCACCCTACCAGATACATGAAGGGTTATATGAGTTACTCTTTCTTTTAAGGAAATTCTTTTCATTTCTGGAAGGAAAAGTAAAATCAGTATTCCATACTTGTTCTAAATGTTTTTTAGATTCTTTAACCTATGTTCTACCAAAACAAGATACTATGGCTGAGTTAAATTCCATAAACGAAGGCCTTGCCGCATGTGGATGAACATTAAAATAAGGCTATATTCGGCCATAGCCCTTCTCTGGTTATTGTATGACTGCTGTATGACAGGTCAAATAAAGTAAATACTGCCACCCCGTGGTTACCCGTGAGATGTGCAAACATGTGCCGCACACCTGCTGCTTGTAAGAGGGCATGATTTTTGTACATTACCAAAGACACTTCCTCTTTGGAATGACATGCGGTAACCATCTGGGTTAAAAAGAGAAGTCAGATCATAGTTCCAGTCTCAAACATGATATGGCTTCTAAAAAGGTCAAATTAAAAAACGACCATGCCTGTGTTGGAGACAAAGGATTCAGTCTCACACAGCTGGTTTGGGCTATCATGGATACAATCGTTTTACTGAACAAATTAATCAAGCAAGTTAGTTCTGCTGTTGTAATATCCTTATTTGTGGCAGACCCACTAGTAGGGCAACCCCTCTTCCTCCTCCTCTTCGGCTGCTTTGGGCTCAGGCTTCCTGATGGAGGACTCCATCCCAGGCAGACTTGTCCTCCTCCGGGCAGCCGTCTCAATCTTCTGCACCAGCTCCACGTCCCAGGGGTGGGTGACGAAGCTGAGCACCTCCCCATCCTCCACACTCCCTGCCCGGCCCACCCGCCCCGCCCGGTGGATGTAGTCCGTGTGGGATTCTGGGAAGTCGTAGTTGACCACCAGACAGACCCTCTGGGTGTCCAGTCCTCGGGAAGCGATGTCGGTACAGATCAGCACGTCCACCTATAGGGACAGAATGTGAAACGTAGCCTATAACGTGTCTCTGTTATTAATTACATGTTAGCTATGTGTTTTGTTATGATCTGTGGTCAATGTGTTATTTTTACTGGGTGTCTTTTTAAAGTGTTTCTTTATTGTGTGAGATGGAGCTTGTCACACAATATGGACATAGATATTGTCACATGGAATTTGAAACTGCATAAGCAGACAAAGTATTTTCTCGTCTCATATCACCTGTCCCTTCTGGAAGGAGTGGAAGATTCCAGCCCGGAGGGAGGCAGGCATCTCCCCCTGCAGTCGGACATGTCTCAGCCCCATGTCCTCCAGGGAGTAGCCCAGCCAGTTGACTGTAGAAGCCCGGTTACAGAACACCAACACCCCAGCCTTGTCCTGCTCTGCTGCCTTCAGGGCCTGGTGGAGCTCCAGAAGCTTGTCAGCTCCCCTCACCTTAACATTTAATAATATATATTTGTTATATATAGTATACTATAAATTATATTCTATCGTTTATACTTTAATAATTTAATACTATAAATTACTATATAATTTATAGTATACTAATGTAATTCATAGTATTCTGTCAAACAATAAAAATAAAAAAAAGTTAAATCGCAGGATTTACTATGATGAATCGCGATTAAATTCAGAATCTGCTCAATTTGAGCTGTAATAGATTTTTAGACAAAAAGCATTATGGAATATTGACGTCTTGATTTTGTCCAAAGTAACGGTAAGCAAAATCTGATAAATTGATGAACTCTTTCTTTAACCTCAATGTCAACTTGATTTGACATCACATTGTTGTTTTTAGCTGTAGAGATGATGTATTTTTAATGCCTTCAGACAATGTGAATAATCACGATAAAAAAAAATGTATGCACTAAAATTACAAGAAGTTAACTCCAGTAAAATGATTAACTTTGACAGCTCTACTATAAATACCTAAGTACTAGTATATGGTTTTTATATAGGACCCAAAGACACTTTACAATATTGAAGAACACCAAAGAAACTAAACAACACTAATACCAAACCAATGAAAACAAGAACAAAAGTGAGGAATACCTTCAGGAAGGTCTGTTTTACATGTGGCATGAGGAAGTGAAGATTCTTGCTCTTGATGGTCACCATGCTGCCCAGGTCCGTCACCTATAAGAACAAGTCAGTCTCATTTTAATGTGCCTTTTCCATGGGTCTCAACACATTTTACATAATGAGGCAGGAATATGCACTACTTTTGACCAGAGTCCTATGTGGTAGTGCACTATAGTATAGGTGGTAGGGTGTATAGGGAGTTTGGGACGCAACCAATGTAGGAAAAAGTAATGATAATGACCTGGCTGAGAACCTCTCCGACCCCACCGGGGAACGTGGCCCCCACCACCACCAGCTGGGCCTTGCGGGTGGGGCCGGGGCCCCGGGTCTCTGAGGGGTCACAGGCCACGCGGGTCTGGGCCAGGATGCTCTCCAGCATGCCAGAGAAGCTGGGATCAAACATGGTGTCTGCCTCGTCCACCACCATGAACCTCAGCTCCCCCAGGTCTAGGTAGCGTCTCCGCAGGGCCTTGACGAGGGCACCAGGTGTGGCCACCAACACATCCGGGGGACCCTTGGTGAAGGCCAGCTTGATGTTGCCCACACCTTTCCCACCTCCCACTGTCTTCACCATAAGCCCAAATGGGCCACACAGTCTCCTAGCCACAGCTGAGACCTGGTCAGCAAGTTCTCTAGAGGGGACAATGATAACAGAGCGAATCCTGGGTGTGGTCTCTATAGACTCGGAATCTGCTGCTTTCTCAGCCTGTAGTTTGTGAATGACAGGCAACAGGTAGCTCAGGGTTTTGCCGCTGCCCGTCTCAGCTGCGCACAGGATGTTATAGCCTTTCAGGAGCTTGGGGATGGTTTGTAGTTGAACGGTTGTAGGGCGAGTTATGTTGTTCTTGCCCAAAGCCTCCACTAAGTCTGGGCAGAGGTGAAGGTTGTGAAATGTAATAGGTTTACTCTTCTCTTTGAGTTTGTCACCCTCCTCATCCTGGATTTCAGTGACAAAGGGTGGAGTGCGCTGAGTGTTGTTAACCGTGAAGTAGTCACCAAATGATTTGTTGTATTTCCATCCTTTGGAGGAGAGATGGGGCTGCTCAAATTTCCCAAGTGTGTAGCCTGCGGACTGATTCAGTTCTGGGTTCTTGCTTTTGATTAGGAGCTTGCCAGCCTTGATGGTGTTGACTTTGTTCTTGCCTCTCACCTGCTTCACATTTTCTACCTGCTCCTGCATGTGTCTGGGAATACGAATGACCACAGGCTGTGCTGTGGTTGACATGGGATGGGCACCACAGGCTGAACTGATTGTACCATGACTACATGCGAGTGCTCTGAAATGACCCGAGGACGAGTAGTTGTGTTTTGATATCAACGTAAACAATAGTGAGTAGCCGACCTTCACAGACTGCATTACGATGGTAAGTTAGATAGCTTACTAGCTAGCTAACGTTAGGTAGGAGGAATCAGCTGGTGCACGTCTTCACAAATAGACAATACCGTTTCTGTTGTATTTCATTATAGTGTATAATTTATCAAATGCTTCCGAGAACAAGATATATTTGATTATATACGTTTTTACCGGACTGTATTTTCCGTTCAATTTCAAACATTTAATTGCACATGCATCGGTGGCGAATAATGATGACGTTGATCTGTCGCAAGAGATGACGCTTTCCTTATTGAATAGAACGGGTAGCCCAGATAGAAATCTTATATATAGAATGGACATTTCAACAAAAACAAAAATTGCTCTCCAGTTGTTGTTTTTATGACATTTTGCTGTTTAGAAAGTATGTTAGATGTAATGTACATTATGGAACGTTTTTAATAGTACGTGTCGGCTACCTGTGTAGTACTCGAATGGAACAGGGTAACATTTGTGGGCCAACTTCCATCCACAGTGGAATCAGTCTTATATTTCTGTGTTGTGTTAATGTATTATTGTACTTGAGTACAACTTGAGTTTGGCTGTGTGGATTGGAGACAGCCAGCCAAGTCATTATTGTGTTTCAATACTGGGTTAATTGTTAAATTAAATTATGCATGTATCTGTCTTACGACCATTTTGATATTGATCCTTACTAGTATGGTTAAACTTTGCTGTGTATGTATGTATGGTAGACTAGTTTGATGTGCTTCGATCTGTGCTCTGCCATGATGATACATGTACTAAATCATTATTGTAGACTATTGTACTGAAGAGCCACTGACAACCTGTGGACCTTTTTTGGCATTCTAAATCCCCAGCCCATACCTGTTTGAACTATTTTATAATAATTTATATTAAAATCGATATTTTGCGATAACCTTATGGTGACTTCCAGGACCAGTGCCCATTCAGGTCTTCTTTGACACTGCTGACCTAAAAGAATATACTTCATAAAATAGAATAGACTTGTACATTTATACACTAAAAAACAATCAAGAAAGTCATACATTTATTGAACTTCTCTCCACCCTAGATCAAAGCCAATGTGATGGTACAACCCACATGATGAGCTTATAGCTCTATTCACCCTGGGCCTGATGATGAGGATTGCCTCTGATGATCTCTGTGGTTCAGTAATTACTGATCTGTCACCAGTATTGATCCCTCACCAGGCACAGTTCCCATGCTCTGAATGAACCGGTTGTCTGATTGATTTTCTGAAGCGTCAGAACATCACACATACGCTGCCAGTAATAGGGTGTCTGACTGTGTCACGTGCTGACTGTTGGTTCAAGCATTGGGCAACACCCTGACATTGCTATACAAAACAGTACTGGGTAAAAAAAGGAAAAATAGAAGAGCTTTGACAGTATTAGAGAGAACTACGGGAAAGAAGTGAGCAGTGAGGAGAGGCGAATAATGTTGGGTCTTGATTGATTTTGTTGTTGTTCTTTCAGTAAACAGTGGAGGGCAGTCTACATCAAGGATGAAAACCAGTAAGTCAAACCCGTAAACCACAAAACCTGTCGTATGCTCCACTCAATGTCTATCCTGTGTATGCATTTTACACTCTTCTTCAGAATTTTTGTACCAATTTCTCAGCCAATTTTTCCAGTATTCTTTTGCATTTTTTCATAGTTAAATAAAGGTTAAATTTAAATGTAAAACAATTATGAATAGGCTACATGGTGTCTACATGTAGCTATTTTCACTTAGGTGTTCAATCAAAATGCTTTTTACTGTTATACTCAGTTCAGTTATGTACCAATATGAAATAGATACATTCCTGCCATTTGCTTTCTTTTGGTTCTGTATTTTAATACAAACAAGTAGGCCTAAAGAAAATCCTTTAGAATTCAGATAAAATACATCTGAAATAATCCTGTCTTCTCCGATATTTAGAAAGTTAGAAATAAGCCTCATTCCTCAAGTGAGGAATTCAGACAGATTATTTTGCAATATAATAATAACAGTCAATATTCAACCCATATTATGGCTCATGTCAGTCAACGTGATGCATTGAAGTTGTGCAGTCTGTGTACTATGCTGTGCAGAAGCACAAGCCTCAATCCTTGAAAGAGAGCGTCACATACCTCTCTCACACATAGGACAAGTGAGGGGGTAGAGGGTTTATTTTTTCCCTCACAACTTTCTTTACGAGAACTTAATATCGTTAACCACATCCACACCCTCCCACACAATTTGTGTACACTGTGTTCTTTATCTTCTCCCTTTAAAGGTCATCTGAGAAGATAAGAGGCACACAGGTAACCTGAATTAAGCAGCAACCAGTAGTGGGTCTGGAGACATGCTCTTACAGCAGTAGTGTTATAATGCCTTGGGGTCATGACGATCATATACATTACATACCCATGCATTCTGCATTGTACTCATACAGATGTCAATAAAACAAATAATAACCTACCATACAAAAGAGAATGCATACAAATCCTACTGAGTCAGTGTTTACAGTGTTGGACATGTTGTGAGGTAGGCAAGAGCTAAATCTGTTATTTACTTTTTAAATCTTATTAAAATATTTTTTGAATATGGTTTATTAAAACTGAACTTTCAAAATAACTTTTGTGAAATAACATCAGGGAACTTCAAGGTTAGTAAATTATGTTATTTCTCTATTTTGGCCACATAACACCCTTGTCCTATATAAATCCAATCATTTTCCCATAATATCAATATTGCAGCTATAAAATGCAGTGATTAGTTTGTTGCCTAATGTACCAAAAGAGAGGGTTATGCTTCAACACTGAATTGTCTTTTGAATTAAACTGTAATTTCTAAATTAACTCAACCATGCACTGTCAAGGTAACATACCTTTAGCAGTTTTATCAGTATGATCTCAAACTAGTATATTTTGTAATCTATTTCAATTTCGCCAGCTGATGGCATACAGTGAATGTCAATGAGGTTTACATGTAGTGAGTGCTTTTGCTTGGAAATTTAGACCACACACACGAAATGTGATATTTTTTCCGCATTGCTTTTGTGAACTTCAGTGTCTGTACGCCCACATGTGTCAAACAAAAACATTCTCTTGTTTTTTTCTTATATTTGCTGTGTCCGTTATCTTTCACGAATATTCAATAAGAGGATTCTGTGTATGCAAGTGTTCTGTCTCAATGCACCTCAGACAGCTGCAGAAAAATTCATATTTTTCTATATAGGCCTATATCACTACTGGAATATATTCCCCTATACTCCACAAATATGAACAATGTCCAAGAAGAGTTATCAATTAATGATTTATGTCGGTTCTATAAAGTCATATTCATGTACTTAATGTATTATTGAGGAGAAATGAGCGTAAATGACATTTCCCTTTGATTTCTGTTGATGTATAACTCCTGTGTGCATATGTCATATAGAGTCAGACATCGGCACTTTAAGGTTTCCATTGTTGAACGATGTAATCCAGTATGAGGGGACATTCAACTATCCTCTATGATATTATTGGACCTCTCTGGTGTTATTGAACCTCTCTGGTGTTATGGACCTCCCTGGTTTGATCAAACTTCTCTGGTGTGATTAAACCTCTCTGATGTTATTAAACCTCTGATGTAATGGAACTTCTCTGATGTTTTTTATCGATTGAGCAATTCATTTTTATGATGTAGAAATTAATATTCTAACTAATGTAGCTATGTATTGCACCATGAGGTGCAATGATGTTAGGAGAATGTCCCTGTTTTACATATTTATATTACTATATCTTTAACCAATAACCAGCAACTTTTATTGTTAGTTTTCCAGTACAACAATCAAAGCTACAACAGTACAGAGGCTTATAGAGAAGGTCCTAAGTGTTGATCCAGTATAGCTTTGCATAAGTAGATGGCTGGGTCACAGAGGGGAAATCTTGATACTATCAGGAGGAACAACTCTCTGAGCAGCTGGGTTTATTTCTTATTTATTCTACCATCAGATTTACCCTGCAATAATTCCCAGTAGCTCTTCTTAGCTTTAGCAGTTGAATCCCAGTAGTGCGAGGCTCTATCTGAGCTAAAGTTATTGCACTATTTTTGATCTGTACATTGCACTCTTGAATTAATATATATATATATATATATATATTTGTATTTATAATGTGACCCTCAACTTTCATTCAATGTTATCATGTTTAAGCATACTGTAACGAATGTAAGGAAACAGGCAGGGAGCAGGTCTCGAACCCTCGACCTTCTAGCCCGAGGTCCGGCGCGCTATCGACTGTGCCGCAAAAGCATGCTCGTGCGGCAGAGTCGATTTTCACCCTTATAAACACAGGGTCATTACAATACATTCAGTTAAAGTTTTTTTAAATTTGTATATATATACAACTCTCTGAGCAACTCTCTATATATATACAACTCTCTGAGCAGCTGGGTTTATATATATATATTATATATATATATATATATATAATATAATATAATATATATATTATATATATATATATATATATATATATATATATATATATATATATATATATATATATATATATATATATATATATATATATATATATATATATATATTTAAGTGTGTACTATAAGAGAAAGCCCTGGAGAACAGGTAGGCATAGTAACAAGGACAGAGATCATTAGAACGGCACTGTAACTTGTTGGTGACTGAGGGATCTAGAGGTCAAGTGTGCATCGTGTTATTACGGCCCAATCAGTGATGGACTGTCGCCATGAAAATATAGTTACAATATAGTTAAGAGAGAAGGGTTGAAGGTTGGCTATAATTTGGTTTAATCTAATGATGCACAGAATGGTTGGCAGTGATACAATTACAGTGATTGTGAAATCTGCTCAACACGAAAGGGTTAAAAGGTTTACTTGATCTGCCCAGGCCAGAAAAACTATCCGTATAGTCTATAGGGCAGGGTTCCGCAACTGGCGGGCCATGTTTATAAATGTTGGACATAAAAGAATGTAAAAACACTAGCAAATCAGCTCCACGGGATTTTAATTTTGGAAATCTGTTTCAAATTATTCCCACGCATAATAGGATTACGTGTCAATTCATTCTGATTAAATCCGAGTAGGACAACGGTGCTGTACATCTGGATAACTTTATTATACGCTATAATAAGCTTCATGTTGAGGCAATGAGCTTCAATATGAGATTTAACTACATATCCCAGGAGCTCTTGCCAGCCTTATCCGTGTTTGTGCGTGTGTGTGTGTGAGATAAATGTTTACTGTTAATTTCTGATTGTTTATTTAACTTTTGTTTATTATATATTTCACTTGCTTTGGCAATGTAAACATACTGTATGTTTCCCATGCCAATAAAGCCCTCTGAATTGAATTGAGAGGCAGAGAGTGCCAGCGCTCTGTTGTGTACCCGGGTTTGCTGACGTCACTACTGGAACTGCCCTGTCACGCGCAGTTAGTAAAAGTTGGGATAGAAGGCGCTCCAGTGAGAGGAGTCAGTTTCACCGACAACCTTGTCTGTCTTGTTGACACCAAACAGCGATAAATCAATTTAACGTTCGCAAGGACAAAAGAGTTGACTCGCTGTAGGACAATCAAAAGTTTAACGAGCATTTTATTACCAAACGTCGCCGGGGAGGAAGAATAATTTTTGGATTTATAATCAAGGAAGAAAAACTAGTTAACGCCGCTCACGGGTCGATTGCTCGCTACAATTTTGATTTGCTAAATTAAACAAGTTTTGTTGTTTCAGTTAACTTTAGTTCTGTAAATGTTGTGACATTTAAAATAGTATTTTGCATTAGCCGTCGTTCGTGTGACGGGTGAACCCGAGCTGTCAACCCCGATGACTACTGCAAATTGCACTGGTAATGAGGAGCTGGACTTCAGGCTGATCTTCGGAGAGGACGGCCAACAGCAGTCGCTAGGCCCCGCAGGTTAGAATTGTATCCTTGCTGCGAATACCCAGTAAACTTCTCTTGACGTAGAAGAGTGCACAGATGCGATTACATTGCAAACAACAAGAACATTGCAGAAGGGGCATTGGTTGCAACAGATTAGCTAATGTGAACAAGCTAGGGAATGTTCTGGCAGCAGAAAGTAGAATAAGTAGGCTACACATCAACATTAGTCTTTTCTATTTTTGTATGTGCAGTTACACACTGACTTTTCCACAGTTAAAATATGTGGTTTTAGGAACATGAGCCTAAACAGCAAACAAGCGCGCGACAGCAGCTGTCAAATAGCGGTGTCCTCATGCTAACTAGCTAATTCCCACCAAAAGTTGCAAAACTGTACTAAATAATGTATAAATAATATATTTAAATACTGCAGCACATGCTGAAATGTGTATGTGGCTCCTAGCATAAATAATAATGTAGCTAGCTAGAAATGTATTTCAAAAGACTAGCTTGGCAGCTGAGTAGGTAAGATAGCTAGCTCACGAGAGGACACAGCTGTCAGTTATTCAGACACCTATAGCTTAACAAGAATGCATTATGCCTTGCCTATCAGCTCTACTTGTTTCAAACATTCGCTCCAATCAATCCATTTTATTATCGATTATGCTTCAGAAAACGAATTGAATAGGTTTGAAACCGCAATGCCATGAACTTGGCAGCATTGGGAACGTCATATTGTAAGACACTTTACCACTTTACCATTCACAACTCTTCCATTTGTAATCTAACTTGTTAGTAACGTTAGTGGTCATGCAATCGATGTTGTTGATCATAATACTGAATAGAACTTAAAAAGTACAACAATTAGACATAAATAGCAATATAGTGAATGTAATAACATAGTTATTAGTATTACAAGCAGGCACATATTCTCTATTTTTCTGCTTAGTTATTCTAAATGACCTTCTCAGAAATTAAGAGGTTATTACATTAAGTAATATTACTCCCTTTAACTATTTATTTGTAATGCAGATAAATGTGTAATGTGTATGTTTAAATTAGAGTATTTGGTACGTTGACTATGCAGCTTGACAAAACACCATTACAACAATAAACAACACAATAAATTAAACTTAATTAATAACGAAACTGCATATTTTCCAGTATACAAGACACCTCACAACCTAGTATAAACAAGTTTTTTTTTGCATAATTTCTTTGGATAATTTCTTTGGCCAATAAGTCCAAACACATCCAATAACACTATGTCACCCTGCTGCCATTTCAATCATCTCTACAGTTTGCGCCCAGTTTGCCGGCCACAGTGGCCCAATACAGTATTTGACTCTCACAGATAGAGAGTCAAATACTGTGTGTGTGAGAAGGTGGGGGTTCATATCAGAATCTCAGTGTGACCAGGTGTGCAGAGAAAGAACCAGATCTGTGGAAGTCTGGTGATGCATCATGCCACAATATTCTATTTGTGTTTGGTTTGTGTATTTTGGACGGTTGTTTTGGAAACAAGACTAGACAAGGGGTTTAACTATTCTGAGACAAGAGAAGACAAGCAAGCTGCCATTCATTCATTCATAACCACAGATCTAGGAGTTCCATGCTATTTCAAAAGCATCTGTCTTTCACGTAGCTAGAATGCATGCTTGGATTCTGTGAAACTAAAAGAAGCACAACTGTTTTAATTCAAACCCTAAATTCAGTGTAGGGCGACTGCAACTTACATTTTATCTTGAAAGCTTGATTACCAGTTTTGATTAAATAGGGCCAATATCTGCAGAGTTAGACAGAGTTAAGCCTAGCTCTGCCCTTTTCATGAAGCTCTGGTAAAACTATGAATCCAAGGCTTGGCTAGTCCTTTCTCCTCCGCAATCAATTTTTCCCTAGATTATAAATAAGTCTAATTTGGAGACGAGTAGGGAAAAGTGAAAAAAGTGCTTTTGGAATAAGTCAAGGAATCAAAACGCCACTGTGCAAGTGGTTTTAATCTGGTTGGACTGTGTCCCTTGGCCCGTATGGCTAGTGCCTGTTCACATTAATAACTGGAGTGTAACGCAGAGACACAGAACCAGAGTAACGGTGAGTTGAACGGTATGGCTCCAAGTTGAATTGCTCTCTTTCTCTTTCTCCTTCCTCCTCAGCCCTAGCCTCACTCACACAAGTCAGGGCTCGCTAGAACAACCTGGAACACTGCTAGTAAGCTTTCAGTCTGACCTACTCTACCGCAGTAGGTCTTATCTCTGTGTATAAACGTGTGATTAAGAAGACTGCACTGTGTCACACTTGGTCTCTTACTCACTCACTCACTCACTCACTCACTCACTCACTCACTCACTCACTCACTCACTCACTCACTCACTCACTCACTCACTCACTCACTCACTCACTCACTCACTCACTCACTCACTCACTCACTCACTCACTCACTCACTCACTCACTCACTCCTTCCTTCCTCATCAGCCCTAGCCTCTCTCTCTCCCTCTCTCTCCTTCCTCCTCAGCCCTAGCCTCTCTCTCTCCTTCCTCCTCAGCCCTAGCCTCTCTCTCTCCTTCCTTCTCAGCCCTAGTCTCTCTCTCTTTCTCTCTCTCTCCTTCCTCCTCAGCCCTAGCCTCTCTCTCTCTCTCTCTCTCTCTCTCTCTCTCTCTCTCTCTCTCTCTCTCCTTCCTCCTCAGCCCTAGCCCCTCTCTCTCTCTCTCTCTCTCTCTCTCTCTCTCTCTCTCTCTCTCTCTCTCTCTCTCTCTCTCCTTCCTCCTCAGCCCTAGCCTCTCTCTTTCTCTCTCTCTCTTTCTCTCTCTCTCGTTCTCTCTCTCGCTTTCCTCCTCAGCCCTAGCCTCTCTTTCTTTCTCTCTCTCGCCTTCCTCCTCAGCCCTAGCCTCTCTCTCTCCTTCCTTCTCAGCCCTAGCCTCTCTCTCTCCTTCCTCCTCAGCCCTAGCCTCTCTCTCTCTCTCTCTCTCCTTCCTCCTCAGCCCTAGCCTCTCTCTCTCCTTCCTCCTCAGCCCTAGCCTCTCTCTCTCTCTCTCTCTCTCTCCTTCCTCCTCAGCCCTAGCCTCTCTCTCTCTCTCTCTCTCTCTCTCTCCTTCCTCCTCAGCCCTAGCCTCTCTCTTTCTCTCTCTCTCTTTCTCCCTCTCTCTCTTTCTCTCTCTCTCTCCTTCCTCCTCAGCCCTAGCCTCTCTTTCTCTCTCTCTCTTTCTCCCTCTCTCTCTTTCTCTCTCTCTCTCCTTCCTCCTCAGCCCTAGCCTCACTCACACAAGTCAGGGCTCTCTAGAACAACCTGGAGCACCTCTATTTCCTACATTTGTATTTATTTAGTTTCTTGAACTGTGCTGTTATGACTGTTCATCACAGAGGATCGTAATGTTAACAGCAATTATGTGATTGTATTTATTTAGTTTCTTGAACTGTGCTGTTATGACTGTTCATCACAGAGGATCGTAATGTTAACAGCAATTATGTGGTTATTAATAAAGTAACTATGAACCCAGAGAAATAGCCCAGCAGATTTCCATCCTCTCAAATAGAACAGTACCTTAGTTACAGGTAGTGACAGACATGTTATTCTCAGTCACTCTCTGAATCCTGTCAGTAAGGTATGTAGTACCCAGCTGTTTGTTTACATAGCCTAATTGAATAGTGAAGGTTAGTGTAAGAACCATTGAGAAAAAACACATGAGCCTATGTAGTCTAGACCTACCCCATTTCTTAACTTTTCAGTCTGACCTACTCTACCGCAGTAGGTCTTACCACTGTGAATAAACGTGTGATTAAGAAGACTGCACTGTGCCAAGCTTGGACTTTCTCTTCAAAGGCTTTATTTGCATCGGAAACGTGTTTACATTGCCAAAGCACGTGAAATGAACAAACCTGAGAAGACACAAAACAACAAATATTGCATTCAAAAAGGTTTAAAATATAACATTTGTTATATTATCAGCTATGTACAGTGTTTTAGCAATGTGCCAAAAGTTGTAGTACGAATAGTAGGGGAAGATAGATAAATATTATTGGTATATCCACTGGTTGACCTTTGATCAATGGCAATGGGCTACACATCTTGCCGAAGAGATTGCAAACTGAGGTATTTTGTCTAACAGATATGGGAGTTTATCAATGTTTGATATGTTTTGAAATTCTTTGTCAGTGTGATCTGTGGGAAATATGTATCTCTAATGTAGTCATACATTTATCAGGAGGTTAGGAAGTGCAGCTCAGTTTCCACCTCATTTTGTGGGCAGTGTGCACATAGCCTGTCTTCTCTTGAGAGCCAGGTCTGCTTATGGCAGCCTCTCAATAGCAAGGCTATGCTCACTGAGTCTGTACATAGTCAAGGATGTTCTTAATTTGGGGTCAGTCAAAGTGGTCAGGTATTCTGACTCTGTGTACTCTCTGCATAGGGCCAGATAGCATTCCAATTTGCTCTGTTTTTTGGTTGAGTCTTTCCAGTGTGTTAAATGGTTATCTTTTTGCTTTCTCATAATTGTGTTGGGTCTAATTATGTTGCTATCCTAGAGAAGAGTCCCCTCAGCCAGCTGGTACTGGGGCTCTGTTCACAAACAGACTCCACAGAGCCCCAGAACCAGCTGGCTGAGGGGACTCTTCTCTAGGTTAATCTCTCTGTAGGTGAGGGCTTTGTCTTTCTCTCTCTCGTGATTTGTTGTTCAGGAAGTGATACATTCCAGTGAGTGCTGTAGTAAAAGGCATTAGCCTAACTCAGTCAATGCTGAAGGGTTTTCCCCCACTACTGTAGGCCTACAACAGTGTTGAATGGAAGAGGGAAAAACATGGACTAATAAGTCCTTCAAATGGAATAACAATTTGACAGAATGTTCAACTCTACTGCCAGGATTAGGCCTAGGCTGTAGTCTAAAGTAGCAACCTGTCATTTTGACGAGGTTATTCATTTAAAGGGTAAGGGCGTATTCACTTCTCACTGAAACTCCAGAGTAGTTGGGATAAACTATAGATATACTGTAATATGGTCCTTTTTTCCCTTATGATATTTAAGAAACAAACTGTAATTCTTTTTCTACCCCTACATGGTAGCTCGTGTGCTCGTGTGCTATTGAGCGAGGCTGTGTACAGTGAAAAGTGAAGATGTAACACCAAACCTTTTAGGAGCCTTTTGACCCTGTCTGCCTTCTCATCCTTCCCAACTGTCATGGCCGTATGACACAAAAGACGTCATAGAGAAGGTGGCTGGAGGTAAGTAAGTGAGGGCCCATTTGGGTGGCAGTCTAGAGGTGGTGTCAGTGAGGGCCCATTGGGTGGCAGTCTAGTGGTGGTGGGAGTGAGGGCCCTATTGAGTGGCAGTTTAGTGGTGGTGGGAGTGAGGGCCCTATTGAGTGGCAGTCTAGTGGTGGTGGGAGTGAGGGCCCTATTGAGTGGCAGTCTACAGTGCCCAGACATGCCATGTGGGCTTTAAATTGCAGTGCAATGACAGAGGAGGAGTGGGCAGCTCCTCCCCCCTGTTGTTAAGGGGAACAGGGAAAGGTTCTGTCCGCTCCCTTTCTCTTACCCTTTTTTGTCTTCTTTCTTTCTCTCTCTTCTGGTCCTTTTTCTCTCACATCCGGTGGCCTGTCTGGCAGCTCTGGGTCTGTCATCATCGTACCACCTCAGAGCTGTGCAAGCCTCAACAAGGACCATGCATGCTTCCTCTCTTTCTTCTTTTCTCTTCTTCTCCTCCCTCCCTCCCTTCTCACCCACGAAGGATATGGGAGACCACCAGTTATTTCAATCTAAGAGAGAGCCTGAACCAGACGAATGAAATCTCCAAATGCTGGCAATCTTGGCGTAAACTAACTGTAATCAGGTTTGATTTGGCGTAAGCTAGTACATCGGTTGACATGTTGGTATGTTGTAGAGTGGAATTTGTACAGAGTTTGATGTTGTAATGTAGTAGTATTGCGTCATAGCTGAAACCCAGTGAAGAAATCAACTAAGTGACAGTCCGAATTTTTTTTGGAGGAGATCTGTTGCTCTTGACTTCTAGTTTGTTCTTGTGCTTGCCCCAGCTTCATCTGTCTGGACTTGACTCCTGGCTCTGTCTGTCTCAGTCGTGGGAAAGACTGAAATTACATCGCTCTCATGGTGGACTATTTTGGGCTCTCAGAGAGAGTGATAGGGGGCAGCAGGCGGCAGGTTTCAGACAGCTCTGTTAGATCAGGAGTCCCCCAGCAGCAGGCAGGTCTGAAGCTGTCCAGTCCACAGAGCAACATCGCTTCACCGTTACCGTTTAACGGGTGCTAGGAGCGGAAGAATGTTGTGCGCGATGTCAACAGGTGAGTGACTGTATGTCCGACTCCCAGACTCTGGCCAGCTGTGTGTGTTGTGGGGGTGTAACCGGCTCAGATGAGGGACTGGGTCTGTGTTGCAGGACCCTTATCAAGTGTGTCTGGCAGACTAACAATGTATCAAGTTATAAATTACAAAGCATTATTTCTCTAATTTGTGGAGTTTTCCTTTGTGAAAAATGAGTCACATTCAGGCCTATAACCAAGGTTAAACTGAGTGGTGAAGACTTAAAGCTGCAATCTGTAACTTTTTGGGCGACCCGACCCAATTCGCATAGAAATATGTGTTTTTGAGCTGTAGTTCTCATTGACAGCAAGTCTAAGAAGCGATAGATCTGTTCTATGTGCGCTATTTTTATGCTTCTCCTTCTTAAGTTTCTTTTTTTGTGTATTTCACTTTCAGTTTTGTACACCAACTTCAAACAGCTGAAAATATAATATTTTTGGTTATGGAAAATACATTTCACAGAGATTTAGATAGTACAATGATTCTCTACACTATACTGGCTTATTTTGTCTCATAAACTGAAATTAGGCGAACTATGAGAACTTTAGCAACCAGGAAATGGCAGAGCAATTTCTGCATAGTGCACCTTTAAACATACTATGACCACTAACACTACAGTCTCAACTGTTGTGTATTGTACTCTATGCAGGACTCCACATGTTTAAAGTACATTAGGTATTTGGGGCATACTGTAGCCTGTCTCTGTTCAGTGGAGCACACAGCTTAGAGTGAGAGGGCTTAACAGTTTGGTTGCCAGCAGTGAACCCTGGTTGGATTCGTTAACACTGAGGATATGTGGGCTAGTTGGCCAGGTGGGTGCCCCAACCCCCTAACCCTCCAGAGTGGACAGTGTGGAGCTGAGCTGAGGGGGTCTGGCCTGGAGGAGCCCTGGTCTGGAGTGATGAGAGAGACGTTTGTTTCCCAGGGCGAGGCACGAGCAGCTATGTGTGGCATCTGTCTACTTTAAATTTAGTGTAACTGAAGCTACCACTGGCCATGCTACACTGTATAAACATGCGGGGAAGAAGAGAAAGTTGTTGAACTCTTGCATTTAGTTTTCCCCCTCCCTGTTCCTCTTTGAAGAGGCGGGCATAGCTGTATTACACTGGTCTCAGTAAGAGCTGTTGCTGCTGAATCCCAGTTTATTTTAGGCTGTGCCTGTAAGCCCTGTTTTAGTCAGTGGCGACTCTGCCCCATCTGTTTTGAGCTCCATCTTTCTATTTAAAAAAAAAATACTTTTTGGGGAGGATGCCTGTTTTGTATGTTATTGTGACATTAATACGTGTCACGCATCAGTTTTCAAACAATGTACAACAATATATAAAAATAAATTGAGTTAATAAAGCCGCATTTAAACTTGGTCTCGTTTTTGCTTTCTTGAGTAAGGCAGCTCCAAAATACAGGTGTTTCAGCCTAGCTCAGTGCTTTCTTTGGTGGTGGGGCAGCCAGCAGAACATATATGAAGCGTAGGGGTTGGTAATGTTCTCTAGTTGCGCCGTGATTGGCTCAGTGTTCTGTCACTCATGGGGACACTAGGTCACCGCCAAATCTAAGGGTAGAGCTTGAAAATTCAAGCTCCTTGGGTACTGCCATTAAGCTACATTACAAGTGCCCATCCAAGAAGGCTCAAGGTCATTGACCACAGATAAAATTACATCAAGTCACGTTATATCTACAGCAGCTTTGATTGGACTGTCAAAATCATACTTTAAAAAATCTTAGCTAGCAAGCTAGCAGTCATCATCATGAGTCAAGTCAACAATCTACTGGCAAATCCTTTTTAATCCTTGTCATATGAAGATAAAGCAACCACTAGCCTGCTCTTCAGTGGAGTGGGTGTGTGGTCTGGGTTTAAGGGTCTCTTTTTACAAGATTAAAAGGATAAATATTCAACCATTGGCCATGGTGTCAATCCAGCATGAATTCTGTCGCGCTCAAAACAACTGGAAACTCAGAACTGGGAAATCTGTTTTCAGTGAGTTCAAGACAACTGGGAGCTCTGAGAAATGAGGTCCAACTGGGAAAATAGGTTTTGAACGGTCATCCAACTCGGAATTGAATGTCCGGAACTCGGGCCTCTTTCTAGAGCTCTAACCTGAAGATCACTGACGTCATCATGATTCAACCTTGTTTTTTTCAGAGTTCCCATAAATCCAGAGAATGCCAGACTTTGATGACAAAGTTTGATTGCAATTTTCCCATGAAGGACCACCGAAGTTAACTAAAAAAACATTATGAAAGTTTTGTTTTTCACAAAATGTGGGAAAGTTTGGGTTTGTGAACAATTTATGACCTTTCAACTTATTTCGATATGGTTTGATGTCGGTAGCCTGTTGATGAGTAACACTTTGTGATTGGTTGGAGAAAACCATGCTATTTAGGCCTACATTTCAGTGGAGGTAATTTGCGTAACATGATGATGCAAGCGTTCTACAACTGTCTGTGTAGTGTCTAGTGGAGAGGGGGCCTTTGGTAATTAAATAGAAATAGCCTTGACGAAGCTAATGTGAAATATAAATGTCAGTTTGTCTATCTACCCTCTGGCATTTAACATGGCCTTGTGAGTGTGCAGAGAAAGATCTCGGTGAGTGTGCAAGGGTTCCCTTCCACTTCACAAGCCCCCAGACAGAGGCAGCACGGCCATATCTCCACCCAGGGACACTGCACTTCCTTCTTACGGTCCCGAAGGTCCACCTCTTCCTTCTCCACTCCATGGTTGCACAATTTACTCTAAGAGCCAGCAGCTTACTGCTGCTGTTACAGTTGTGTAATTAACCTGAGAGGAGGGACATCATCACTAGGGACTGTGACTGGGGAGGAGAGGGGAGTGGAGGAGAAGGATGTTACATACATTATTATAATGATATTACATATTATATTCCTATTATACTGTATGATAAATAATACATATTATGATATGAGTCTGTTAAATGTTGTCTCAGCCCAGAGACCCTAAGGGATGCTGAGTTAGTGAAGGACTCCTAATGCAGTAGGCCTTCGTCTTCATCTACTCAGGTCCACCTTCAAGTTGTTTTCCAACTGACTGTGCGTTGAGTTTTATTTATAGGAGACAAACAAATATTGTAGTTGAAATTCAATGTGATTACTTAGCACTAAGAGGTGTGTGCACACATTCTGGGGCCACCCCATCCTTTCACACTGTATTTTGGCAGTTAGATCATATACCTATTTAGTTCAGTCTCTGCTCTTTACCAGACTCACAGTTTACAAATGTCAACGCAGATTTCTGTCATGTACACAGTCACAGTTTTACTCTCACTCCCACACAGTATTTCTCTGCTCTGTCTCCCTTGCTTTCACTCCTCCCTCTCCCTAGCTCTCCCCCTGTCTTTCCCCCCTCCCCCCTCTCTTTCTCTGGATCAGGCGCATGCACAGTCAGCGCGGACAAGCATATTGTTTAAATGTCACCCTGGCTAGGTTGTGCTGTGAGCAGAGCAGTAGCCACTGATGTTATCTATCTGCCCTGGGTTATTGCAGGCTGTTGGGCTGTGTTATCGTCACTACTGCAAAGGACAATCATCTAATGTACTGTAGCTAGGGGTCACCGCTCATACTGCCTGACCACTGTTAACCAATGGATGCAGCCTGGGTAGTTTGACAGTCAGTGACCAACCACGGTTGACTGTATGAAGCCTATTGGTACATAGGCAACTGGATAAATATATGTGATCTGAAAAATAGAAGTACCCAAGCCTATATAAAAAATGTAACATAACATTTATGCAAAAGGGAATTCCCTGTCTTATGGGACTAATATTAACTGATTAAATAAGTAAACTAAAATGAGTTTAAATGCTATAGTAGGCTATATGAATAGCCTTTGTCTGTGAACCTATTGCACTGTTTTAAAAAAAAATTCAGGTGGCCACTGGGCCACTCAATGTTTATCCTTTAATGTTATCATTAAGCATGAGATGCTTTATTTATCTAACAAACATGTGTTAGCGTTGGCTAAGCCAGCCGTCAGGTTCATTGAGCCTCGACGGGGCCGGATGTACTATTTCAGACCGTCAGTGCGGTCAAAAGTATGGTCTAGTAATAATAACATCAAAGTCCTGCCAGTGCTAAGCTACTATCCTGTCAAATCATCTATCAAATAAATGGTAGATTAGACCTACCTAGAGCTGTACTGCACAAGTTATGATCATCACTAAATGGAGCGGCAGCCTAGCGGTTAGAGCTTTAGGCCAGTAGCCAAAAGGTCGCTGGTTTGAGTAAAATCTGTCACTCTGTCGATGTGCTCTCAAGCTGTACTAATATGGCTGACCCTGTAAAACAACACATTTCACTGCACCTATCCGTTGTATGTGACAATAAAACATCTTTAAAACAAAATATTTAGCTATTTTCTATTTCTATATAACTCCTTTGCTCTTTTTGTCTCTGTCTCTCTCCCCCTTCTCTCTTTCCCTCCCCCTCTCTCACACACGTAGCCGACCTACAGAGTTCAACGGGAGGTTTGAGGCATCCCCACTCCTCCCCCTCTCTAGTCAGCTTTGAGGGCCACAGGTGTAGGCCAGGCCAGCCCTACTAACACTAATATACAGTACAGTATGCTTGCCGTGTGCGTCACAGCCTCTGTTTTAGAAATGGGGGCAGGTGGCCAGCCAGTCAGTCAGCCAGACAGGCAGGCAGCTCAGTTGTTGGATAGGCAGAACAGAAAGGAAGTAATTAAATGTGTTGTTCAGGGAGTCACTATTGTCTGATAATGATGATGCATCAAATCCAAGGCATTATTTGACCAAAATCCAAACCATTGAATAATGGTTATAATTGTGTAACGATGTGTAATTGAGCTATTACAGACGGTAATAGTTATACAATTGCATCATTAAAAAGCTGCTGCAAAATGTTGAGGGTAGATAGACGGCCTTTTACTACAGTAAGTAACAGAAATGATGAGCTAGAAATGGACTGTTCTTTATGTTATTTCAGAGGTGGTTGGATGGCTAATAGTACTCAATGCAAGTCCTGCTTCAGTCAATGAGTCCCCCACTGTTCCAGCCCCTGGCTCTGTGTTAGTCAGCAGCTCTTGAGGAGAGTAGAAAGGAGAGCCACAAAGCCCAGTGTGCAGGGGGTCTAAACAGAGACGTGTGTCTAATCAACCTGCCTGGATACACAAAGGGAATCCAGGGTTAGGTTACTACTGTTACCTCCAGGCCTCACACACACTGACTGAGCCCTGTGTGGCGCAGGTGGCTCTGGAGGACAGGTAGAGTGCACACCCTGACTGAGCCCTGTGTGGCGCAGGTGGCTCTGGAGGACAGGTAGAGTGCACGCACACTGACTGAGCCCTGTGTGGCGCAGGTGGCTCTGGAGGACAGGTAGAGTGCACGCACACTGACTGAGCCCTGTGTGGCGCAGGTGGCTCTGGAGGACAGGTAGAGTGCACGCACACTGACTGAGCCCTGTGTGGCGCAGGTGGCTCTGGAGGACAGGTAGAGTGCACGCACACTGACTGAGCCCTGTGTGGCGCAGGTGGTTCTGGAGGACAGGTAGAGTGCACGCACACTGACTGAGCCCTGTGTGGCGCAGGTGGCTCTGGAGGACAGGTAGAGTGCACGCACACTGACTGAGCCCTGTGTGGCGCAGGTGGCTCTGGAGGACAGGTAGAGTGCACGCACACTGACTGAGCCCTGTGTGGCGCAGGTGGCTCTGGAGGACAGGTAGAGTGCACGCACACTGACTGAGCCCTGTGTGGCGCAGGTGGCTCTGGAGGACAGGTAGAGTGCACGCACACTACCATTCAAAAGTTTAGGGTCACTTAGAAATGTCCTTGATTTTGAAAGAAAAGTTTTAAAAAATTGTCCATTTAAAATAACATCAAATTGATCAGAAATACAGTTTATACATTGTTAATGTTGTAAATGACTATTGTAGCTGGAAACTGATTTTATGGAATATATACATATGCGTACAGAGGCCCATTATCAGCAACCATCACTCCTGTGTTCAAATGGCACGTTGTTAGCTAATTGAAGTTTATCATGAAAAATCAGCCTTTTCCAGCTACAATAGTCATTTACAACATTACCAATGTCTACACTGTATTTCTGATCAATTTGATGTTATTTTAATGGACAAAAATGTTGCTTTTCTTTCAAAAACAAGGATATTTCTAAGTGACCCCAAACTTTTGAATGGTAGTGTATGTACGCACTAACGCATGCATGAGTGCACGCACACACAGCACCGGTGTAGCAGCACAGAGAAAAAGGGTAAATGAAAGAACAGTTCATGGTGATGAATTTGTCACGCGAGAGAGAGGTAGAGTGAGGCAACAAGAGAGTGGTAGATCCCCTTACTATAACCGGAGGCTGTTTCTTAGGACAAGATGTGTGTCAGTAATAATGACCGGATGACCCTGACCCACTCCAGGGCAGGGTAGACCATGAGGAGAGCCTGTACCAGGGAAGGAGAGGAGAAGAGGCGTGGGCGGCCAGACCAGTGAGAATCCCCAGGCCTCCAGAGAGAAGGTGATGTCTGAGGCAGGTTGAGACCCCTCGGAGGCCTCTTAGCTGAGGCTGCCCGTCAGGTTGCCTGGGGATGGTGGACAATGCAACATGGATGACCCTGGGGTGTGTCACGGAGAAGCCTATCCTACATCACCTATAGCAAAACTTCTCTTTAACTCCACTGCCAGGCGATTTCCAGCTATTATTAGCTTAGGAACAGCAAAGCCTCTTAGGGCTCTTTATTTAACCAGATCGGCAGTCTGATGTTGGGGCACTTTTTAGTTGTGTATGACGCAATCCTCTTGCAGCCTGTCAGGAGTGGAGAAGAGAGGAGAGGAGCAGGGGCCTCAGGCCAGGCCAGACCAGGAGTAGAGTAAAGCAGCTGTGCTTTCTATTCATTGTCTGGTTAGATTATGAGATGTTCAGATGAGATAAAGGAGAGTTTAACTCATCTGACCTCATGTCTTACCAGGAACTTTTCCAGAGGACTGACTCATATCTCGTATGAGGCTCTGTTAATGTCATAAATCATAGATCCATTAATTCAACCTTTGAGCATGTGGGTTGGTGTGTGTGCGCGCACGTGCGTGCATACGTGCGTGGGCCGGAGTGTTGTGTGTGTGTGAGGGAATTTTAATTATAGTTTGTTGATATAATGGTTCTAAAACAGGGACAGGAGGGTTGTTGTCATGTTGACCAGCTTTCTTAGACCTGTCTGATACACATGCATCCCCGACTACCCTCTCCCCCTCTCCTCCTCCGTCCCCCACTTCTTCTCCTCCCCCCTCTCCTCCTCCGTCCCCCTGTCCTCCTCTCCTCCTCCTTCCCCCTCTCCCTCTCTCCTCCTTCCCCCTCTCCTCCTCCGTCCCCCTCTCCTCCTCCTCCGTCCCCCTCTCCTCCTCCGTCCCCCTCTTCTCCTCCTGAGAGCAGGTGGTGGGGGTCTGACACCCCCAGGGGAGCCCCCCTCACCAGGTATTCAGTGGCAGTCCAGTGGGCTAATCTGGTCTCAGAGAGGGGTGTGAGCACCCGGTCCACACCCGCTCCACTCCACTCCTCCCTCCCCCATGTCTATCCCCTGCCTCCCCCCAGAAGCCCCCCCCCTTTCTTCTCTCCCTCCCCCTTCTGTCTTTTTCTCTCAACCCTCCCCCTCTCTGTCTGTAAACCTCTTTCCCCTTCCCTCCTCCCCCCAGAAGACCATCCAGTGAGATGAAACCGTGGCATTAACAGGAGGGTTTCAGATCAGTCATCTGAGGAGGCTGGCAGAGCTTGTGGAGCAAGAGGGTTTCCACATCATAAAACATACATCTAATGAGCTCTTAGACTGGTCATGCAGAGCATTTAGACACACTTTCACTCACATACAGACTGTAGCCTATATGCTGTATACAGTACAGTTAGACTTCACAGGCCTTTCCAATGCCATGTGGAAGTAGGACAATGATGAGACTTTTGACAATAGCTATGTTTCCATCAGGTTGGCGACCGATTTCATGCGAATATTCTAAAATCCACATTTTCCCACCAGAGATGTTTCCATCAAATTGACTTGTTGTGAGTAAAAGGCTGTGAGTGATGATGTAGTGCAAATAAAAATGACTTGTGAGATTAAATTCTCATGTACCAAATGGGTTTCCATCGCATTTTCATTTTTCATTTTTCTCTACTGATGGTTTTATCACAAAAAATGTTGCTTTTTGTAGCGAAAGTGCCCCAGGGTTTCCGTTAGGAAAATGTGGTGCTGGACATTTGACCGGCGACATTTCAATTTACCGGAAATGTTGAGAAATTTAAAATTTGTAACCTGAGTAGGGCGTCCACCCACGGTGCTCAGAATGACAGAAATCACATTTAGAATATGGTCATTCATATTAACAGAACAATGATGTGGTCCTTCTTAACAAATTCTGATGTTCACTTTGAACATGTTAGAATAACATTTACTTTTCCACAGCCAACAAGACGAGTAACAAACAGCAAAATCACTAGCCAATGTCAATCTACTATAGTAGAAAAGTTTAGTCTACCTATTCTTTAGTCAGCTTGTGGAGAAAGAAATAGCCTGTTCCTAACAGACTCTGGGACAGTTGTGGGACGATAGATCCCACATTCATACAACCAGTATGCTACATAAATACAACAACATTCAAATGCAATGAGTCTGATGCAACAGATCAGAACATTTAGCTTAAAATGTTAATAAACTATTATTTCTTCACATAAGTGCAGCCATGCGCACAAGGCAGTAGGCTACACGTGAATGTTCATTTCATAATGCAATCAGCAGGAAAACACCACTGTCAAAAGGGCACTTCACATGTGAACAGTTTCATGTGACAGAGATGAACATATCTGTTAGAAATGTAGATAGGGCCCTTCCCACTCTGTCGCTTATTGTGGTACATTATTTTGTAGACAGTTCTTGATAGAATAAAACAAAGAGCCCTTCATAAGAACCAGAAGATCTTTAATGTCCCACTGCTGGGCAAATTGGATTGAGATCAGATGGCTTCACTGCTTCCTTTGTTAATTAACTCATGTGTTGTGTCTGACTGACTCTGTGTAACGATTCTCTAGCTCTTCCTCCTCCTCGGACGAGGAGAGGAGAGAGGGATCAGAAGACCAATGTGCAGCGAGGTATGATGACATATTATTTATTACAAGGAACAGACGAAGACGGAAAACTCTTGAACAACAATACAAAACAACAAACGAAGTAGACAGACCTGGACTACGAACTTACACGTAACGAAGAACGAACGAACCAGTACTGACTACAAACAAAACGAACGAACGAACGATACAGTCCCGTATGGTGCAACAAACACTGACACAGGAACAACCACCCACAACAAACAATGTGAAAACACCTACCTTAATATGGCTCTCAATCAGAGGAAATGAAAACCACCTGCCTCTAATTGAGAACCATATCAGGTCACCCTTTAACAAACATAGAAACACATAACATAGACTACCCACCCAAACTCACGCCCTGACCGTCAAACACATACAAAATAACAGAAAACCGGTCAGGAACGTGACATAACCCCCCCCTCAAGGTGCGTACTCCGAACGCACCACCAAAAGTCTAGGGGAGGGTCTGGGTGGGCGTCTGACCACGGTGGTGGCTCAGATGGCGCTGGGGAGACGGATGGCTCAGATGGCGCTGGGGAGACGGATGGCTCAGATGGCGCTGGGGAGACGGATGGCTCAGATGGCGCTGGGGAGACGGATGGCTCAGATGGCACTGGGCAGACGGATGGCTCTGGCCGGATGAGGCGCACTGTAGGCCTGGTGCGTGGTGCCGGAACTGGAGGCACCGGGCTAAGGACACGCACCTTCAGGCTAGTGCGGGGAGCAGGGACAGGGCACACTGGACTCTCAAAACGCACTATGGACCTGGTGCGTGGTACCGGCACTGGTGGCACCGGGCTGAGAGCACGCACATCAGGACGAGTACGGGGAGAAGGAACAGTGTGTACAGGGCTCTGGAGACGCACAGGTGGCTTAGTGCGTGGTGCCGGAACTGGAGGCACTGGGCTGGAGACACGCACCATAGGGAGAGTGCGTGGAGGAGGAACAGGGCTCTGGAAACGCACTGGAAGCCTGGTGCGTGGAGTAGGCACTGGTGGTACTGGGCTGAGGTGGCGCCGGAAATACCGGACCGTGCAGGCGTACTGGCTCCCTTGAGCACCGAGCCTGCCCAACCTTACCTGGTTGAATGCTCCCCGTCGCCCGCCCAGTGCGGGGAGGTGGAATAACCCGCACCGGGCTATGAAGGCGAACCGGGGACACCATGCGTAAGGCTGGTGCCATGTAAGCCGGCCCAAGGAGACGTACTGGAGGCCATATATGAAGAGCCGGCTTCATGGCACTTGGCTCAATGCCCAATCTAGCCCTACCAGTGCGGGGAGGTGGAATAACCCGCACCGGGCTATGAACACGTACAGGAGACACCGTGCGCTCTACTGCGTAACACGGTGTCTGCCCGTACTCCCGCTCTCCACGGTTAGCCTGGGAAGTGGGCGCAGGTCTCCTACCTGCCCTCGGCCCACTACCTCTTAGCCCCCCCCCCCCCAAGACATTTTTGGGGTTTCTTCCCGGGCTTCCGTGCTAGCCGCGTACCTTCATATCCCCGCTCCTGGGCTGTGGCTGCCTCCTTCTCCTCCCCAGAGCGGCGATTCACTCCCACCTTAGCCCATGGTCCTTTTCCTTCTATGATTTCCTCCCAACTCCAGAAATCCTGCAATCCTTGTTTCGTGGACCACTGTTCGTGGTCCCGCTGCTTGGTCCGGGTCTGGTGGGTGGTTCTGTAACGATTCTCTAGCTCTTCCTCCTCCTCGGACGAGGAGAGGAGAGAGGGATCAGAAGACCAATGTGCAGCGAGGTATGATGACATATTATTTATTACAAGGAACAGACGAAGACGGAAAACTCTTGAACAACAATACAAAACAACAAACGAAGTAGACAGACCTGGACTACGAACTTACACGTAACGAAGAACGAACGAACCAGTACTGACTACAAACAAAACGAACGAACGAACGAACGATACAGTCCCGTATGGTGCAACAAACACTGACACAGGAACAACCACCCACAACAAACAATGTGAAAACACCTACCTTAATATGACTCTCAATCAGAGGAAATGAAAACCACCTGCCTCTAATTGAGAACCATATCAGGTCACCCTTTAACAAACATAGAAACACATAACATAGACTACCCACCCAAACTCACGCCCTGACCGTCAAACACATACAAAATAACAGAAAACCGGTCAGGAACGTGACACTCTGTTCTAGCTGTATCTCTGTCAGTGGTCACAGACAAGACAGGGAGATGACCATTTCTGTCTGTCTCTCTCTGTCTCTCTCTGTCTCTGTCTTGTCTCTCATCATTGAGTGAGTGATGTTAATGAACTGAGCTGGCAGCCTGCAGTGTGGTAGGGTTGAGTATTAATTGATGGCTGGCCATGCTACCTCAATAATTTAGAACAGCATTTCAATGAGGGGGAGATGTACATTTACAACACAACAGGTGGCTCACACATACACACACACACACACACATACATACACACACGTACAACACAGTCAGCAGATAGTTTTTTCTCTCTTTCCAGCAGGCTCTTGGAAACAGAGAATATTCAATAGATCTTTAATAACTGAGGTGTATTTGTGGACCCGCTCTTGTTAATTAATATGCAATTGAAAATGCCTGCCTTGAAAGTAACCCCTTCTTAATATGTATGCATTTGGCAATGAATATTGGCTTCTTTGCACTTTAAATATCCAGGCAAATGTATTTTGAGTGCTTACTTCTGGCTAGTGTAAACTGAATCGTTTTCCACTTTCAATTTTTACCTCCCAATGGATTTCTTTAATGCAATGTGATTCACAAAGTATTGGCCTTTACAGGTTTGTCTAACTCAATTTCTACCATTGACAATTTATTGAATTGGCTACATTTATTGAATTGACTACATTTATTGAATTGCGTGGGAAACTACCAGGACTGTCCAATCCTGTGCCTTTTGAAGGGTGTTGTCACGATACCAGTATTTAGATTTTGATACCAATACCAGTTTACTATCACAATACTTGATACCATCTCAATACCAAAACGACACCAAGGGGAAAAAGAAGGCGTATTAGCCAAAGTCACAGAATGGCACTTGATGTTATTACATTTTTGAATGAATGCATTAATGAGTCAGTTATACAATCATACAATCAATTTGGCTTTGGTAAAAAAAATAACTAACTACATGACAACATAATGGTAATAATTTATTTGAATGGAAAATCTCTAGTCTATTGATAAACTGGGTAATCAAGATTTATCCTAGGCCTATTTACAATACAGGTGAAATCATATTCATTAGGATGTGTGCATGCCTTTAGTTATTGAGCTTGTTTTGACTGATTTCATGGAACTGCAGATACAAAAACAATCTGTTTCCCTTCCATTTGGGACTTATTTTTTTGTACTGATCAACAAAATGTGCATAGAAGAAGCAATCTCTTCTTTGATAAAAGTCTGTGCTGTCTCTTTAAGACCAATGACGTCATACACACACACACAGAGAGAGAGACAAATGCTCGAGCAAAAAATTATCTTGACTGGGAGAAACTGAGGCGGGGGAGATTAAGTGAATTAATAAAGTTTTTGCTGACAATAAGCTTTGAAATCAGCAATATTTTGCGTTATGGTTTGTATACTGCATGTAATCACAAACAAAGTACTAGGGTAGTGAATTGATGTTAGCTTCAGCTGTAAGCTAGCAAGGAAAGTTTGCCTACAAAGCTGGAAGTTAACGGTAACGTTATCTTCTTGCATTGTAAAGTGTTGTATTATGTAGCTCTTGGACATTGTTTAGCGAACAGTAATCAACATTTCTACATGCCGTTTAAGCGTGTTAACTTCTGTGCAGCCCAGACTCCCAGTGAGTTCCTCAGGACAGGCTAGTCTAGAGCTAGTCTAGTGCTAGTCTAGAGGCAGCGTACTCTTGTGCTATAAGGGGACTGCCCTGATAGACTTGATCCTCTCTCAATCAGTAGACGCCGTGAGAAACATTTGACAGAAGTACCAAAAGTAATACTAATTCTCGTACCAAATCGTTTTTCAGCTTGTAGTATCGGAAAAGTACAAACGTTTCACTATACCGTGCCACACTACTTTAATTTTTTTTAATTTTTTTAACTTGACTAGAAAGTAACGGAACAACACAAAGTAAATGTGTGTGTTTTTCCAGATGCTATGGAGAGCTAGGCCTACAGTGTATGACTATCCAGCCCGATAGCAGTGCTTTAGTTAGTGTATCCTCCCACATACTGTACGCCATGCCTTTGTTAGTGTGTTGTCTTGTCCTTCCTCTGAGGGCTCGGGGGGGAGGGTCGAGGCGGCACAGTGCAGCAGGCTGTTGACCCGCTCTGTTGTCCTCCTCCACACACACACACACACACACCACATACATTCCGTCAATCCCTCCGTCAGTCAGATGCTGTCTCCCTCTGTCGTCACAGGATACAGCAGTCTTGTGACACTGACAGGCAGGCAGGGCCAGTGCGAAGCAGCTATGAATAGACTGCTGTGAGGGAGTGAGTGAGTGAGTGTGGGAGAGAGAGAATTGAGTAGGCTGCTCCTCTCCTAAAATGTCCCTTTTTACAGTCTGAATCTGATATTTCCATTCATCTTTAGCTTTAGAAGACTGGTTTCCTAAATGTGTTGACGCACAGGATTTGTGTCTCTTCTCAAGGTCCTTTCAAAGTGTTTTGTTTTGAAGAACAAGCTTTTTTGCGGAAAGTGTTTTGTAATCGAACAATAATTTCAAACCCCCCATTGCCTATGACATGAACTGGTGGTGTAAATATCATGATTATGTGCACCTTTGGTTAGGTTATTTGTACTTAACATAGTTGTGCTGTGCTCTCCTGTAAAGTGATTTACACTACTGCTGCAACAGTAGTTCAAAGTGAACTGTATTTTCAAAAAGTTACATAGTTTCAATATTGCAAATTCTCTTCATCTTTGTACTAAGTCCTAATATTGAACAGAACTATCGAATAGAACGTGACATGGGGTCCAGGGGCGTGTAGTGACGCTGTCCTGTGTTCGTGTCCCAGTTAGGTCCAGCCAGTTTATCAATAACTACAAATAGAGTGGTGTTGGTGTACAATAGGTTGTTGTCTGTGAGCCACCTATCCTTTGTGTGTGTGTGCGTGCGTGCCTGTCTTTGTGCCTGTGTGTGGCCAGACCATCACTGAGGCAGGGCCGATGTGTATTATTAGAGTGCTGGTGCTGCCGTGATGACAGGAGAGAGCATGCACCGTTGTGTGAATTTGTTTCCTGAGGAGCGATGCTCATCGGTTATCCCTCTTGGAACCATGCCCGTTTTCTTTCTGCCCGTCTAAACACACACACACACACACACACACACACACACACACACACACACACACACACACACACACACACACACACACACACACACACACACACACACACACACACACACACACACACCTCTCTCCCTGACTAAAGGTGTTAGTCAGGGAGATAGTGGAGCTGTTTGCCTGGGTCTTTCCTTATCACTCCCCTGGCGGTGCAGTGGCTCAGATCTCACAGGAATAGGGGTAGGGTTCAGTTCAAAGGCATTGCCAGATCACAAGTATTAGCATCCTCCTCATATAATACAAATAGGTATTGTATGGCCCATAGAGCGGTTATTGTGATGGTGACTTATGGTTCTTTTTTTCTCCATCATTCCCTCTTCAGGTCTGGAGCCTGACGACAATACGTCGTTCTACATCCTCAATGTGGGCCAGCAGTCAGTGGTCAACAACCAGTCTATGGGCCAGTCACGCAATGGCAGCATGCAGTCTCACTCCCACTCCCAAGTCATCAGCTCCTCCCCCCATCAGCGCCTGCAGTCCCACAAGGTGTACGACCCCAACTATGAGGTCCAGGACAATGTCAATAAAAACAAATCCAGCCCTGCAGGTGGGGGTGGGGGGCCTCCCAAAGCCTTTGAGTGTCCTAGCATCCAGATCACGTCTATCTCCCCCAGCTGTCAGCAGGAGATGGACGCTAACGAGGACAATCTTAGAGGTAATGATGGGGACTACCACCATGGGGACCGGCCCCTGTCCAGGGACCACCTGTACCTGCCCTTAGACCACTCATACCGGGACTCAACTCTCAGCCCGTCCCCCTGCAGCTCCCTGTCCTCCAGGAGCTTGTTCTCAGACGCCTCGTCCTGCGAGTCCTTCTCCCACGTGTACGATGACGTGGACTCTGAGCTGAACGAAGCGGCCGCAAGGTTTACCCTGGGGTCTCCCCGCACCTCCCCTGGCTGCTCCCCTCACCCTGGGGTCCTGGAGGAGGGTCTGTGGGCTGGGCATCAGCACCACCACCCTGCCTTTCACCACTCCCACTCCTCCCACTCCCTGTCCCCCCGAGTCTCCCCCTGCCACTCCCCACGCACCTCCGTCACCGACGAGAACTGGCTGAGCCCCCGGCCGCCGTCCCGCCCCTCCTCACGCCCCACCTCACCTTGCGGGAAGAGACGCCACTCCAGCGCAGACATCTGCTACCCGGTGGGCTCCGTGTCCCCACACCACTCCCCGATCCCCACCCCCGAGCCGTCCCCAAGGGGCAGCGTGACAGAGGACACCTGGATAGGAAGCCCCTCCATGGGCATGTTTCAGTGCTGCCCTTCCGAGGCAGACATCCCCTCCAAGACTAGGAAGACTTCCCAGGACCGGACATGCTCCATGGGGGGGAAGGGGGACCTGGGCCTGGACGACTCTGGGAACGGGTCCCCCCTCATGGACTCTCCCTCGGAAGACACCTTGCACTCCCTGAAGAAGGACGGGCCAGGGGAACAGTTTCTCTCAGTACCCTCACATTTCACATGGAACAAACCCAAACCAGGACACACACCCATCTTCAGGTATGTCACTTCCTGTACCTGCCCTCTCAATCACAGATAGAGTTGGAAAATTCCACAAACTTTCCCAGAAATGTTGGTTGGAGGATTCCCAGAATCAGGAGGGAATAAGCAGGAAGGGAATCCTCCAACCAGGATATCTGAATAACCAAGGGAGATATTTTGCAACACTAATCACAACTCATCTTTAGCTTTAGTCAGCATTTAGAAAGAATACACACTCATCAGTCATTAGTGTTACTAGGTCAAGGTAGAGTACATGAAAGGTACAGATAGGAACCTTTATGGGACCTTTATAGGATTAGTGATAAATGAACAAAATGTTCAGTAGCCTGTTTGATCCCGATAAGAGCATTAAGACACTGTTCGTTCTAGTATTTTATGAAGGAAGATTCTTACATTTAATCAAGTTTAATAGCAATAGATTACAGTTCACTCCTGGTTATGCAATGTCTTGGACAGTTGGGCAAGCATTCCTCAAATTTGAGCTTGCAGTCGGATATCCAGAGCTCCGGAGTTACAATTATGTAGCCTAATTGAATTGGAACAGGGGAACTACCCTGCACTTAGTCTGCACCTATCAGGGGTGCACTAGTATAATATTCTGTAGGTTATACCGGTATAACTGTGTCTGTAGGTTTGACTCCAATGCGCTCAAATTTAGGTCACTTCTTTAGACCCACATGGGCTGAAACATTTAATGAGCCACAGAGACATGATGGCGCTGTCTGAAGTAGCACAACAGTGTAACATAAGGTTGTTGGTGCCTCTCTCTCTCTCTCTCTCTCTCTCTCTCTCTCTCTCTCTCTCTCTCTCTCTCTCTCTCTCTCTCTCTCTCTCACACTTTTCTTTGATAAAGGTCTGTGCTGTCTCTTTAAGACCCATGACGTCATTCTCACACACACACACACACACACACACACACACACACACACACACACACACACACACACACACACACACACACACACACACACACACACACACACACACACACACACACACACACACACACACACACTCTTACTTACTTACTTTTTATCTGGAAATCGGCGTAACCAGAAGCTCTTGATCGTCGTGACGCACTGACTTCTATCAGAAAGAGCGGGTTAAAGTTTCCCTTCTCTGCTCTCCCAATGTGTGCAGCAGATGAAGTCTCAGCCTTGTTTGTCTGCTCTGGCCCCTAGCGCTATAAATCAGCACAGGTCACATATGGCTGAGGGGCCACACCACCACCATCTAACCCAGCCTTCCTGAAACACTACAGTCTGGCTGCCCATTCACAGACACCTTCCAGAAAGGGGTCAACACTGTACCTTGTTATAGTGGTCTAATGCCCTGCTACAAGAGTACATTCATATCTAGGATAAACCACTATTTATAAAATTATTAGGTCTTTAGGACTAGAGTAGGCTTCCACTGTTGGATGTAGTGAGTGCTGTGACTGTGGGGTGATCTCTCCTGTCTGCTGTAGAAGGTTCTGGAAGTGTCTCCGCTAGGGTTGTCACCATGATACCAGTATCGCGATACTCAGAAGTATCGTGGCAAGAAAACCAAAAATGAAGCTGACATAATTTCTTATGACATAACAGTCCTATAGTAGAAAATAAAACCTTTTTGTAAACAACCATATTTTTTTTACCAAGGAAAATGTGGTATCGTAGTATCGCCACACTGGTATTGTGACAACCCTAGTCTCCAGTCAGAGAAGCTGTGTCTGGGAGGTGTTCTGCTGAACAGATGGTCCTGGCGTCTGTCTGCTGGGTGGCTGTCAGTGTTCAGTGGAGGAAACAGAGGCATGGCATGGGGCGGGGGCTCCGAGTCTGAGCCTCAGACAGACTGGGGGTGGAGGAAACAGAGGCATGGCATGGGGCGGGGGGCTCAGACCTAACCATAGACATACATATTCACATACCGGTATTCAGGTTGATATGACATTTAGTGGGGCTAAGAAAGGCTTTATGGCTCAGCACACGCATACTCAGGCTGACTGGATCTCGTTCAGGCAAATTAGAAATAATTGCACTCAGGCTATCCGGATGGCCAAAGTTAGTTACTTTAAGGAGCAGTTCTCTCGGTTAAAGACTTGGAGAATAAACCCTCCTCACAGCTGCCCATGTCCCTTAATGTTGATGATGTGGTTGTTACAGACAAGGCGCACATGGCTGAGCTCTTTAATCACCACTTAAGTCAGGATTCCTATTTGACTCAGCCATGCCTCCTTGCCCATCCAACATTTCCTCATCTCCCACCCCTTCTAATGCGACTAGCCCCGATGCTCCTCCCTCTTTCCCCTGCCCCGCTACAAAGTTTCTCCCTGCAGGCGGACACGGAGTCTGAGGTGCTATAGGAGCTCCTTAAACTGGACCCCAAAAAACCATCTGGGTCCGATGGTTTAGACCCTTTCTTCTTTAACCTGTCTGGCTCTGGCGTTCCGCTAGCGGAACTCCTCCCACATTCCACTGAAAAGGCAGAGCGCGAAATTCAAAATATATTTTTTTAGAAATATTTAACTTTCACACATTAACAAGTCCAATACAGCAAATGAAAGATACACATCTTGTGAATCCAGTCAACATGTCCGATTTTTAAAATGTTTTACAGCGAAAACACCACATATATTTATGTTAGCTCACCACCAAATACAAAAAAGGACAGACATTTTTCACAGCACAGGTAGCATGCACAAAGCCAACCTAACTAACCAAGAACCAACCAAACTAACCAAGAAACAACTTCATCAGATGACAGTCTTATAACATGTTATACAATAAATCTATGTTTTGTTCGAAAAATTTGCATATTTGAGGTATAAATCAGTTTTACATTGCAGCTACCATCACAGCTACCGTCAGAAATAGAACCGAAGCAGCCAGAGTAATTACAGACACCAACGTCAAATACCTAAATACTCATCATAAAACATTTCTGAAAAATCGATGGTGTACAGCAGATTAAAGACAAACATCTTGTGAATCCAGCCAATATTTCCGATTTTTTTAAGTGTTTTACAGCGAAAACACAATATAGCATTATATTAGCTTACTACAATAGCCTACCACACTACCGCATTCATTCATCAAGGCACGTTAGCGATAGCAATAGGCACGTTAGCGATAGGGAATAAACCAGCAAAAGATATTAATTTTCACTAACCTTCATAAACCTTCATCAGATGACAGTCCTATAACATCAGGTTATACATACACTTATGTTTTGTTCGAAAATGTGCATATTTAGAGCTGAAATCAGTGGTTATACATTGTGCTAACGTAGCATCTTTTTCCCAGAATGTGCGGATATTTTTATGACACTCCAACTATTCTGACCAAATAACTATTCATAAACGTTACTAGAAAATACATGTTGTATAGGAAATGATAGATACACTAGTTCTTAATGCAATCGCCGTGTTAGAATTCTAAAAATAACTTCATTACGACATCCAGCTTAGGTATAGCGAGAGAGTGCCCAAACTCTGGGCGCAAACGACTATTTCACATGTTCGACAGATATATGAAATAGCATCATAAAATGGGTCCTACTTTTGATGATCTTTCATCAGAATGTTGTACAAGGGGTCCTTTGTCGGGAACAATCGTTGTTTGGATTTAGAATGTCCTCTTCTCCAGTCAATTAGCACGGAAAGCTAGCAAAGTGGCGCTAAGCTCTCCTTCCTGAACAAAGGCACACAACGCAACACGCCTAACGTCCCGAATAAATTTCAATAATATAATAAAACTATATTGAAAAAACATACTTTACGATGATATTGTCACATGTATCAAATAAAATCAAAGCCGGAGATATTAGTCGTCCATAACGACAGCTTATCAGAAGGCAAATCCAGGTCCCTTCTCGCGCTCTCCAGAAAACAGGAAACTGGTGACACGTCATGCCAAGAGCTATTATTTGACCCCAGATCAAGTTACACACTCAATTTCTTCTCTCACTGCTTGTCGACATCTAGTGGAAGACGTATGAAGTGCATGTATTCTAATAAATATTAAGGACATTAATAGGCAGGCCCTAGAACAGTGCATCGATTTCAGATTTTCCACTTCCTGTCAGGAAGTTTGCTGCAAAAGGAGTTCTGTTTTACTCACAGATATAATTCAAACGGTTTTAGAAACTAGAGAGTGTTTTCTATCCAATAGTAATAATAATATGCATATTGTACGAGCAAGAATTGAGTACGAGGCCGTTTAAATTGGGCACGATTTTCCCCCAAAGTGAAAACAGCGCCCTCTGTCCTCAATTAAGGTTGCTGCCCCTATCATCACCAAGCCTATCTCTGACCTTTTTAACATGTCTCTCCTTTCTGGGGAGGTTCTCATTGCTTGGAAGGCAGCCACGGTGTGTCCTTTATTTAAAGCGGGAAATCAAGCTGATCCTAACTGTTATAGGCCAATTTCTATTTTGCCCTGTTTATCAAAAGTGTTGGAAAAACCTGTCAATAATCAACTGACTGGCTTTCTTGATGTCTATAGTATTCTCTCTGGTATGCAATCTGGTTTCCGCTCAGGTTATGGATGTGTCACTGCAACCTTAAAGGTCCTCAATGATGTCACCATTGCCTTTGATTCTAAGCAATGCTGTGCTGCTATTTTTATTGTCTTGGCCAAAGCTTTTGATACTGTAGACCATTCCATTCTTGTGGGCCGGCTAAGGAGTATTGGTGTCCCTGAGGGGTCTTTGTCCTGGTTTGCTAACCAGCTCTCTCAAAGAGTGCAGTATATAAAGTCAGAAAATATGCTGTCTCAGCCACTGTCTGTCACTAAGAGAGTACCTCAAGGCTCAATCCTAGGCCCCACACTCTTCTCAATTTACATCAACAACACAGCTCAGGCAGTAGGAAGCTCTCTCATCCATTTATATGCAGATGATAGTCTTATACTCAGCTGGCCCCTCCCTGGATTTTGTGTTAAACTCTACTACAACAAAGCTTTCTTAGTGTCCAACAAGCTTTCTTTGCCCTTAACCTTGTTCTGAACGTCTCCAAAACAAAGGTCATGTGGTTTGGTAAGAAGAATGCCCCTCTCCCCACCGGTGTGATTACTACCTCTGGGGGTTTAGAGCTTGAGGTAGTCACCTCATACAAGTACTTGGGAGTATGGCTAGACAGTATACTGTCCTTCTCTCAGCACATATCAAAGCTGCAGGTTAAGGTTCAATCTAGACTTGGTTTCCTCTATCGTAATCGCTCCTCTTTCACCCCAGCTGCCAAACTAACCCTGATTCAGGTGACCATCCTACCCATGCTAGATTACGGAGATGTATTTTATAGATAGGCAGGTAAGGGTGCTCTCGAGCCGGCTAGATGTTCTTTACTATTCGGCCATCTGATTTGCCACCAATGCTCCTTATAGGACACATCACTGCACTCTATACATCTCTGTAAACTGTTCATCTCTGTATACCCGTCGCAAGACCCACTGGTTGATGATGATTATGTATAAAACCCTCTTTGGCCTCACTACCCCCTATCTGAGAGATCTACTGCAGCCCTCATCCTCCACATAAAACACCCGTTCTGCCAGTCACATTCTGTTAAAGGTTCCCAAAGCACACACATCCCTTGGTCGCTCCTCTTTTCAGTTCGCTGCAGCTAGTGACTGGAACGATCTGCAAAAAACACTCAAACTGGACAGTTTTATCTCCATCTCTTACTGACAGTTGTGGCTGCTTCGCGTGATGTATTGTTGTTTCTACCCTCTTGCCCTTAGTGCTGTTGTCTGTGCCCAATAATGTTTGTACCATGTTTTGTGCTGCTGCCATGTTGTGTTGCTACCATGTTGTTGTCATGTTGTGTTGCTACCATGCTGTGTTGTCATGTGTTGCTGCCATGCTATGTTGTTGTCTTAGGTCTCTCTTATGTAGTGTTGTCTCTCTTGTCGTGATGTGTGTGTTGTCCTATATTTTTATTTAATTTTGTCTTTTTCTTTTTTTGTTATTTATTTTTTATCTTAATACCAGCCCCCGTCCCCGCAAGAGGCCTTTTGCCTTTTGGTAGGCCGTCATTGTAAATAAGAGTTTGTTCTTAACTGACTTTCCTAGTTAAATAAAAGTTAAGTAAAGAATGAGAGATGTACAGGGGAGCGGCTGTAGGCCGCAGGTGGTGACTGGTAGCACCAGACTGGGAGCCCCAGAGCCCCGCCGTACGGAGCAGCATACCCTAGAAAGGTTACGCTAATCCAGGTTACGCTAACCTCTGCTCCAACCCGCTCCCTCCGCCCGCCACAACGCTCAGGTTTCCTAGCTACCAAACCCCTCTTGTGTTACTGTGGCCGCTGGCCAGGGAAAACATACATTTCTGGTGTTATGTCGGTGGCATTGGAGGATACGAGACAAGCCACTGTTACACCCACCTTTGTTTTTAGGCCTTAAACCTTTAGAGACGGTTTCCCAGACCTAGATTAAGATTACTTCTGGACTACAAAGCATGCTCATTGGAGAATCCTTCAATGAATTCAAAGGGCTTCAAATGGCTTCGAAGTCCAGGAATAGACTTGATCTGGGTCTGAGAAGCCTACCTTTTTTATTTAGAATAGTTGTGACTCGTGCAGTACATCTTTATAGCATGCAATGTGATCATATTCATGGGGGCTTTCCTCTGCCATGTGCTGTGGGGGAATCTAGGCTACCAGGACAGGCTGTCCTATAGCCTACTTTGATTCAAAATCGCATGGGAACAGATGCCAGTGGTACGATACCACAATGTTAGAGACACGTGCTTCTATTTTTATTCAAATATCATTCTTTCCTCTGGACATCAGTTTATTCAGTGAACCGGCTCCAAAGAAAGCCAGCCACCACATTTCTCCCATTTAGCCTGACTGATGGTGTCCGGAATCAGCCAGCTGCCCAGCTTCTGATAGAGGCATGGAGTATTGGGAAAAACTGACTGACTCATGTTTTGCTACTCTGTTGAGTTCTTTTTGAGTTCCCTGGCCTTTAGCAAGTTAACATTGATTTTATTTGGTGTCTGTGGTCTGCATGCTGTGTGAGGGCTGAGTGGAGGGCATTTCTGTGTGGCATGTTTGTCTGGCATAGCATGGCCTGTTGAAAGCACAATTTTAGTTTTGCCACGACCTGACAATGGGCACATAAAGAAACAATAGACAATGGTTAGTGACTTTCTTTGACTAGCGGAGAAGGTTAGGCTAGCCTTTGTGGTTAGGCTAGTTACTGTAGAGAGAGGCATACTGTGGTGTACATTAGAGGTCGACCGATTATGATTTTTCAAAACCGATACCGATTATTGGAGGACCAAAAAAAACGATACCGATTAATCGGCCGATTTTAAAAAATAATAATAATAATAATAATTGTATTTGTGATAATGACAATTACAACAATACTGAATGAACACTTATTTTAACTTCATATAATACATCAATAAAATCAATTTAGCCTCAAATAAAAAATGTAACCTGTTCCATTTGGTTTAAATAATGCAAAAACAAAGTGTTGGAGAAGAAAGTAAAAGTGCAATATGTGCCATGTAAGAAAGCTAACGTTTAAGTTCCTTGCTCAGAACATGAGAACATATGAAAGCTGGTGGTTCCTTTTAACATGAGTCTTCAATATTCCCAGGTAAGAAGTTTTAGGTTGTAGTTATTATAGGAATTATAGTACTATTTCTCTCTATACCATTTGTATTTCATTAACCTTTGACTATTGGATGTTCTTATAGGCACTTTAGTATTGCCAGTGTAACAGTATAGCTTCCGTCCCTCTCCTCGCTCCTACCTGGGCTCGAACCAGGAACACAACGACAACAGCCACCCTCGAAGCAGCGTTACACTTCGCTCCACAAAAGCCGCGGCCCTTGCAGAGCAAGGGGAACAACCACTCCAAGTCACAGAGCGAGTGACGTTTGAAACGCTATTAGCGCGCACCCCGCTAACTAGCTAGCCATTTCACATCGGTTACACCAGCCTCATCTGAGGAGTTGATAGGCTTGAAGTCATAAACAGCAGAGCTGCTGGCAAAACGCACGAAAGTGCTGTTTGAATGAATGCTTACGAGCCTGCTGGTGCCTACCATCGCTCAGTCAGACTGCTCTATCAAATCATAGACTTAATTATAACATAATAACACACAGAAATACGAGCCTTAGGTCATTAATATGGTCGAATCCGGAAACTATCATCTCGAAAACAAGACGTTTATTCTTTCAGTGAAATACGGAACCGTTCCGTATTTTATCTAACGGGTGGCATTCCTAAGTCTAAATATTCCTGTTACATTGCACAACCTTCAATGTTATGTCATAATTACGTAAAATTCTGGCAAATTAGGCGGCCCAAACTGTTGCATATACACTGACTCTGCATGCAATGAACGCAAGAGAAGTGACACAATTTCACCTGGTTAATATTGCCTGCTAACCTGGATTTCTTTTAGCTAAATATGCAGGTTTAAAAATATATACTTCTGTGTATTGATTTTAAGAAAGGCATTGATGTTTATGGTTAGGTACACATTGGAGCAACGATACGCACTGCATCCATTATATGCAACGCAGGACACGCTAGATAAACTAGTAATATCATCAACCATGTGTAGTTAACTAGTGATTATGATTGATTGATTGATTGTTTTTTATAAGATAAGTTTAATGCTAGCTAGCAACTTACCATGGCTTACTGCATTCACGTAACAGGCAGGCTCCTCGTGGAGTGCAATGTAATCAGGGGGTTAGAGCGTTGGACTAGTTAACTGTAAGGTTGCAAGATTGAACCCTCCGAGCTGACAAGGTAAAAATCTGTCGTTCTGCCCCTGAACGAGGCAGTTAACCCACCATTCCTAGGCCGTCATTGAAAATAAGAATGTGTTCTTAACTGACTTGCCTAGATAAATAAAGGTAAAATAAAGGTGTAAAAAAAACGTGTGTGTGTGGTCTATGATTAATTAGGGCCGATTTCAAGTTTTCATAACAATCGGAAATCGGTATGAAAACTTGAAATCGGCCCAATTTAATCGGCTATTCTTACTCATAGACCATGGACTCACACACGTTTAATTTCTCCCCATTTGTACTGCACAGTGCTGTGTTAGAGCAAACTGTGTCTCCCTGTAACTGTTAACAGACCAGGAACACCTGTATCTTGCTGTATGGAACACATACTGAGAGCTCCTGAACTGGCTCAATGTAGCCAAGTCTTTATAACTGGCTCAATGTAGCCAAGTCTTTATAACTGGCTCAATGTAGCCACGTCTTTATAACTGGCTCAATGTAGCCACGTCTTTATAACTGGCTCAATGTAGCCCCGTCTTTATAACTGGCTCAATGTAGCCAAGTCTTTATAACTGGCTCAATGTAGCCCCGTCTTTATAACTGGCTCAATGTAGCCAAGTCTTTATAACTGGCTCAATGTAGCCAAGTCTTTATAACTGGCTCAATGTAGCCAAGTCTTTATAACTGGCTCAATGTAGCCAAGTCTTTATAACTGGCTCAATGTAGCCAAGTCTTTATAACTGGCTCAATGTAGCCAAGTCTTTATAACTGGCTCAATGTAGCCAAGTCTTTATAACTGGCTCAATGTAGCCAAGTCTTTATAACTGGCTCAATGTAGCCAAGTCTTTATAACTGGCTCAATGTAGCCAAGTCTTTATAACTGGCTCAATGTAGCCAAGTCTTTATAACTGGCTCAATGTAGCCACGTCTTTATAACTGGCTCAATGTAGCCACGTCTTTATAACTGGCTCAATGTAGCCACGTCTTTATAACTGGCTCAATGTAGCCAAGTCTTTATAACTGGCTCAATGTAGCCAAGTCTTTATAACTGGCTCAATGTAGCCACGTCTTTATAACTGGCTCAATGTAGCCAAGTCTTTATAACTGGCTCAATGTAGCCAAGTCTTTATAACTGGCTCAATGTAGCCACGTCTTTATAACTGGCTCAATGTAGCCAAGTCTTTATAACTGGCTCAATGTAGCCAAGTCTTTATAACTGGCTCAATGTAGCCACGTCTTTATAACTGGCTCAATGTAGCCAAGTCTTTATAACTGGCTCAATGTAGCCAAGTCTTTTTTATGAAGATTCAGTGTGTAGGCTAGTAGATTATGAATTACTAACATCCTAAATAGTTTTGACAATCATTTGCCTAAATAGGTTTTTAGAACATTATTTCTCTGTAGGTTCTAGATCAATAGAGCCATAGACCAGCCAAGCTACCCAGAGACCCACTGAGAGAGACAGTTTGTCTGTGTAGATGGGCACAGATGGAGTGTTTATTTTTGAGTGCAGCTGTTCAAATATGATTGTGCCCTACATAGATAAAAACATACAGAGGGAAAACCCCCATCAGCCTGCAGCCTCTCCTGTGACACAGCCTCATCCATACTACAGTGCTGAACAACACAACCATACTCTCCATCCATCTATATACCGTTTATAGTGTAAAACCCCTTCATGATTCACTGCTAGTTACAGTCCCTGCATGACCTATTACAAGTGTGATTATTCCAGTATGGTTAGCCTGATGTTGGTGGGAATTCCTATGATTCACTGTCTGACTGATGGGGTTGAACACAGCCTACAGCCCCATTTAGACACTGTACTCTGTGTGTCACTCAGACCTAGTGTAGGCCTAGTGTGATCCTCCACAATGTTTCCAGAGGTCATGATTCAGCACAGCCTGTTGTGCTCTCACTTCTTTATATTACCATACATAATGTGTCATTGCATTGGTTCTTCTATGTACTTATTCTCTTTGATTAAGGGCAGTCAAACCTACATTCCAGTAGCATATTTATGTTAAAAGCACAACTTCTTTTCCCTGACCAAATACAATAGCGATAGTTGAGTGGTTATCTATACTAAAATTGACTCATCTTACAAGTAAATGCTCTTAGTTCTCAGAATAGGACATGTGGGTGTGCTGGCCTGGCAGTAGTTTGTAAACAGAGCTACTGTACTGTGCTGCCAAGGCAGGTTTGAATGAATCCAGCCGGCTTAACTAGCTCTAACCTGACCCTGCTAGCTAATATGTTAGACCTACATCTCTGATTATAGAGCCTTTTTGTTATCCATAGGATGATTATGTAGTCACAGCGGCTAACAGGTAATGTCTTCCCCAAAGACAAGAAATGCTAGGTGATATAGGCTATATCTATTTGTTATCCATAGATCACCTAGGTAATGCCTAGGTGATCTGTATCTTGTTGTTATCCAAACCATCAGTACCCTTATTGTCTATGTATCGGTCTGTCCCCAGGACCTCCTCCCTGCCCCCCCTGGACTGCCCCCTGCCCCACCTGTTTGGCCAGTACGAGCTGAAGGTTGAGGTGCACCCCAAGGCCCACCACCGAGCGCACTACGAGACGGAGGGAAGCAGAGGGGCGATTAAAGCTGCATCAGGTGGTCATCCTGTTGTCAAGGTAAGACCATATAGCTTATTGTAGTCTTTCCCCTAGATTGTTTTCCAGACAGGGCTCAAAGGCCCCTGGCATCAACATTGTTAAAGCGGGTGGACCTTCCTCACTAATTCACTGGCCTAGTACATGGTCAGTGAATAACCCATAGAAATCAGAATAACCAAAACATTCAGTTATTACCAGCTGGTGTAACCAACCTTACCTAATAACTGGCAAAACACAGGTCAAATGGCTCTTTAGGTCTTAGTATACAGTAGGTCATGGCCAGTTTGTTGTGCCCGTCTGATAGCATGATGCCTGACTGCCATGCAGTGTGTTACATAAGGTAAGCCTAGAGGCGAAAGAAACGCACACCTATTTAGGCGAGGTGCTGGCTAGCGGAGTAGAACACATGAAAAATGAAAGGAGAGCCGCACACTCTAGGAGCTCAGATGCAATGATGTAATAACCTAATATCCAACGTTTAATGACGTTGTAATGTCATAATGACAAACACTGCGGCGTGACTAGTTTATATAATGTCAAAGGGCACACACAGGTGTCTGTAATCATGGCCGGGTGTGGCCTGATATCGATGGTTAATTCTCATATATTAAAATAGCGTACAAAAAACATAAATGGATAGCATACGATCAAAGCTACAATTTGGCTACATAAGCCTTCAAACATTTACAATAGCAACATCACAATAATCACAAGAATGGCTTCAGATTAAAGTCTACGTTGAGACCGAAGGGAACAAGGGTCTTTAAATTAAAGATCCAGGCAGTCTCTCGTTTTAACAATAAATTGTCGAGGTCACCCCCTCTCCTAGGGAGGGTGACATGTTCGATGCCAATATAACGTAAGGATGAAATCGAGTGGTTTGCTTCCAAAAAGTGGGCCGCAACTGGGTAAGTCCAGTTTTTACACCAAATGGTGCTATGATGCTCCGAGATTCGTACTTTTAATTTGCGCTTTGTTTTACCCACATAATTTAAAGATAAATAACTGCCTTAGTGGAGCACGTGATAACACCTTTGATTGCATAAGGTAAACCTTTCTGAATCTAACCTATACCACCAGGGAAACTATCACCTTAGTCATGTAACCATGATGTCGGTGTAGCAACCTGGACGCAGGAAGTAGAACTTAAGAAACTCTCTGATGTAAACTACAAGAGGTAGTGCAGCTCAGTTCAGTTCTGGAGGTGACCTGCACCTATACTGACAGTGACAGTCTGGAAAAGGGTTCCCGAGTGGTGCAGCGGTCTAAGACACTGCATCTCAATGCAAGATGCGTCACTGCAGTACCTGGTTCGAATCCAGGCTGCATCACATCAGGCTGTGATTCGGAGTCCCATAGGGCGGTGCACAATTGGCCCAGCGTCGCCCGGGTTTGGCTGGGGTAGGCCGTCATTGTAAATAAGAATTTGTTCTTAACTGACTTGCCTAGTTAAATAAAGGTTACATTTACAATAAAATTTAAAAAATCAGATTGATAGACCGCCCGTGCCTTGTAGAATCAGGACTGGTGCCAAGACTGGGACTGTCACAACATGCAGTTCCTCAACTGTCAATTTATACAGCCGTCTAGGTTACGGCAGCCAATGCTAGTGAATTAAAGTATTATGTGTAAGTATTACCAAACAATAACCGCCCCACCACTCCCTCTGTACAGGTAGAAAGGGTGAGCTGCTGCAGCAGGCACGCCAAGCAGGGCAGGGTACATCATCGCAGTCACCGTACCCGAAGCCCAATTAGTTTGTCTGTCATGTGATACCCCAGAGACTGAGGCAGAGTGGGCCTCAGCCTTACTACTGTACCTGACCTGGGTTCAAATAGTATTTGAAATATTTCTGTTACTTAACTTGTGCTTGATTGAGCTTGACTAGTCCCGTGAATTGAACCCACTACCCTGGCATTACAAGTGCCATGCTCTACCAACTGAGCTACAAAGGACAAGTTCTAAAGGTCCAAACCCTGTCCAACTACAACTCCACTCCAGGCAGGCTCAAGAAAAGGCTCCCAAGTATTTTGAAAGGTTTTGAATAATATTTGATCTGAGGTCTGTTACAGTACCTATGTAGTGCCACATTCCTGACCCAGGGCTCCCGTTCTGTTATCCAGCTGACAAAAAGAGCAGAGCCAGGCAGCGGGTGAATATTTTATGCTCAGGGGACAGGGATCCTTTTTGTGGTGACTGAAGCGGGGCGGACGGCATCACGGGCCATGACCAGTGGTGTGTAACCCAACAATAACCCTGCTTATAAGAGCCAGGAGGTGGCTTGTCATTCCAGTCCACTCCCTCAGGATCATCTTTTAGTTGGGGTTTTAATGGAACTATACACTGGTACCCACAGCAACCCCAATGTAATACTCTTCTAATTGAAGTGACCTTTAAGAATGTGGACCAGAGGAAGACCACAGTTTGGTGTCCAGAACCGCTCATTTCTTTAATTTTTCAGTGGGGTTGTCATCATTGGTTATTTTGATGCAAATGTTGTTGACCATTTATTCCATACAGCATAGTTTCTTAAAAACTATGCCAACTCTCATCTCAGGGCGAGTTATACAGACTGGGTCCTGTTCCTCCATCAGTCAGAGCTAATGCTGAACCATTTCAACTGCAACCTCTCATTCTACCCCACCATGTGTGACGATGCATAATTTAGTTTTCAAAATGTTGAACCCGTACGAGCATTGGCTGTGTTTGCCCTCATTCCCAGTCCAGAAGGGAGCTATTTGGCTATAAGATGATTTAATTCCTTTTTTTTTTTGTAGTGTTGTATCGCGCCTCGCTTTGTGTGTGGTGTGGTGTGGTGTGTGTGTGTGTGTTTGTTATGGGTCACCAGACCAGTGTAACACTAGGAACATGTGATGATGGATGATATCATCTCTGGTCAGGCAGGTCTAGTGGTGTTGTCCTTGTTTACTAAACAGAACTTCCTCATTGTTTCTCTGTTGACGCTCTGTTGCCCCCTTTAACTCTGTGTGACCAAGAGGCTGTCCTGTTATATTGACACTCTGTTTCATGTCCCCTTTAACTCTGTGTGACCAAGAGGCTGTCCTGTTATATTGACACTCTGTTTCATGTCCCCTTTAACTCTGTGTGACCAAGAGGCTGTCCTGTTATATTGACACTCTGTTTCATGTCCCCTTTAACACTGTGTGACCAAGAGGCTGTCCTGTTATATTGACACTCTGTTTCATGCCCCCTTTAACTCTGTGTGACCAAGAGGCTGTCCTGTTATATTGACACTCTGTTTCATGTCCCCTTTAACTCTGTGTGACCAAGAGGCTGTCCTGTTATATTGACACTCTGTTTCATGTCCCCTTTAACTCTGTGTGACCAAGAGGCTGTCCTGTTATATTGACACTCTGTTTCATGTCCCCTTTAACACTGTGTGACCAAGAGGCTGTCCTGTTATATTGACACTCTGTTTCATGTCCCCTTTAACACTGTGTGACCAAGAGGCTGTCCTGTTATATTGACACTCTGTTTCATGCCCCCTTTAACTCTGTGGGACCAAGAGGCTGTCCTGTTATATTGACACTCTGTTTCATGTCCCCTTTAACTCTGTGTGACCAAGAGGCTGTCCTGTTATATTGACACTCTGTTTCATGTCCCCTTTAACTCTGTGTGACCAAGAGGCTGTCCTGTTATATTGACACTCTGTTGCCCCCTTTAACTCTGTGTGACCAAGAGGCTGTCCTGTTATGTTGACACTCTGTTTCATGCCCCCTTTAACTCTGTGTGACCAAGAGGCTGTCCTGTTATATTGACACTCTGTTTCATGTCCCCTTTAACACTGTGGGACCAAGAGGCTGTCCTGTTATGTTGACACTCTGTTTCATGCCCCCTTTAACTCTGTGTGACCAAGAGGCTGTCCTGTTATATTGACACTCTGTTTCATGTCCCCTTTAACACTGTGGGACCAAGAGGCTGTCCTGTTATGTTGACACTCTGTTTCATGCCCCCTTTAACTCTGTGTGACCAAGAGGCTGTCCTGTTATATTGACACTCTGTTTCATGTCCCCTTTAACACTGTGGGACCAAGAGGCTGTCCTGTTATATTGACACTCTGTTTCATGCCCCCTTTAACTCTGTGTGACCAAGAGGCTGTCCTGTTATATTGACACTCTGTTTCATGTCCCCTTTAACACTGTGGGACCAAGAGGCTGTCCTGTTATATTGACACTCTGTTTCATGTCCCCTTTAACACTGTGGGACCAAGAGGCTGTCCTGTTATGTTGACACTCTGTTTCATGCCCCCTTTAACACTGTGGGACCAAGAGGCTGTCCTGTTATATTGACACTCTGTTTCATGTCCCCTTTAACACTGTGGGACCAAGAGGCTGTCCTGTTATGTTGACACTCTGTTTCATGCCCCCTTTAACACTGTGTGACCAAGAGGCTGTCCTGTTATATTGACACTCTGTTTCATGTCCCCTTTAACACTGTGTGACCAAGAGGCTGTCCTGTTATATTGACACTCTGTTTCATGTCCCCTTTAACTCTGTGTGACCAAGAGGCTGTCCTGTTATATTGACACTCTGTTTCATGTCCCCTTTAACACTGTGTGACCAAGAGGCTGTCCTGTTATATTGACACTCTGTTTCATGTCCCCTTTAACACTGTGTGACCAAGAGGCTGTCCTGTTATATTGACACTCTGTTTCATGTCCCCTTTAACTCTGTGTGACCAAGAGGCTGTCCTGTTATATTGACACTCTGTTTCATGTCCCCTTTAACACTGTGTGACCAAGAGGCTGTCCTGTTATATTGACACTCTGTTTCATGCCCCCTTTAACACTGTGTGACCAAGAGGCTGTCCTGTTATATTGACACTCTGTTTCATGTCCCCTTTAACACTGTGTGACCAAGAGGCTGTCCTGTTATATTGACACTCTGTTTCATGCCCCCTTTAACTCTGTGGGACCAAGAGGCTGTCCTGTTATATTGACACTCTGTTTCATGTCCCCTTTAACACTGTGTGACCAAGAGGCTGTCCTGTTATATTGACACTGTTTCATGCCCCCTTTAACACTGTGTGACCAAGAGGCTGTCCTGTTATATTGACACTCTGTTTCATGCCCCCTTTAACTCTGTGGGACCAAGAGGCTGTCCTGTTATATTGACACTCTGTTTCATGCCCCCTTTAACTCTGTGGGACCAAGAGGCTGTCCTGTTATATTGACACTCTGTTTCATGTCCCCTTTAACTCTGTGGGACCAAGAGGCTGTCCTGTTATATTTGTTTTCACAGAAACACTGTTGTTTTGGTTACAACCTAAACACCTGCCTTGCTGATACAGGCCCAAGACACAATGTGCTGCTAGAGTATTTACAGAAAGTCTCAGGTAAGAGGTGCTGATCTTGGACCAGGTCCCCACCGGTCGAGAAAATCATATTCATTATGAATTCTTTATGTAAAAGACAAAACTGATCCTATATCAGCAGTCGTACTCTGAGTGAATATGCAGTAGGCCCTGGTGAATAAGGGTCAGTCACTAGGCTAACAACAGACTGACTAACAACCTTTTCCCTCCAGGTGTTGGTCTGTAACTAAGCCTATAGTCCCTAGCCGTAGGAGGACATTGGTCCCTCAGTGTCTCCAGTGTGTCACTGCATCCTTCTGCTCTGATGGCGCCAGTCTTCCTGTGGGGTCCACTGACTCAGGTGTTGGGACTCGTGATGTCAACAACTGACGCCATGACTGCCATCTGGCCGTGGTGTGGGCAGCCTCCTTTTGTGACTGTTGTGTTTGTCTATATCAAGACACACGTACACACACTTACACCCCCCCTCCCCCAGATCAAGGAGCTGCTATGTCAACAGAAAAACAAGAGCATGTCACTGGGAAGGGGTCCATGGTAGAGCCCTGCACAGGCAGGAAAATGAAGCCCGAGTCCTACCCATGCCCACGACATTCAGGCTCTACCCTACCCATGCCCACGACATTCAGGCTCTACCCTACCCATGCCCACGACGTTCAGGCTCTACCCTACCCATGCCCACGACGTTCAGGCTCTACCCTACCCATGCCCACGACATTCAGGCTCTACCCATGCCCACGACGTTCAGGCTCTACCCTACCCATGTCCACGACGTGCAGGCTCTACCCTACCCATGTCCACGACGTGCAGGCTCTACTCTACCCATGCCCACGACGTTCAGGCTCTACCCTACCCATGCCCACAACGTTCAGGCTCTACCCTACCCATGCCCACGACATTCAGGCTCTACCCATGCCCACGACATTCAGGCTCTACCCTACCCATGTCCACGACATTCAGGCTCTACCCATGCCCACGACATTCAGGCTCTACCCTACCCATGTCCACGACGTGCAGGCTCTACCCTAACCATGCCCACGACGTGCAGGCTCTACCCTACCCATGCCCACAACGTTCAGGCCCTACCCATGCCTACGAGGTTCAGGCCCTACCCTACCCATGCCCACAACGTTCAGGCCCTACTCATGCCCACGACGTGCAGGCTCTACCCTACCCATGCCCACGACATTCAGGCTCTACTCTACCCATGCCCACGACGTGCAGGCTCTACCCTACCCATGTCCATGACGTTCAGGCTCTACCCTACCCATGCCCACGACGTGCAGGCTCTACCCTACCCATGTCCACGACGTGCAGGCTCTACCCTACCCATGCCCACGGCGTGCAGGCTCTACCCTACCCATGCCCATGACATTCAGGCTCTACCCTACCCATGCCCACGACATTCAGGCACTACCCTACCCATGCCCACGACATTCAGGCTCTACCCTACCCATGCCCACGACGTGCAGGCTCTACCCTACCCATGCCCACAACGTTCAGGCCCTACCCATGCCCACGACGTGCAAGCTCTACCCTACCCATGCCCACAACGTTCAGGCCCTACCCATGCCCACGACGTTCAAGCTCTACCCTACCCATGCCTACAACGTTCAGGCTCTACCCTACCCTTGCTCACGACGTTCAGGCTTTACCCTACCCATGCCCACGACGTTCAGGCTCTACCCTACCCATGCCCACGACGTTCAGGCTCTACCCTACCCATGCCCACGACGTTCAGGCTCTACCCTACCCATGCTCACGACGTTCAGGCTTTACCCTACCCATGTCCACGACGTTCAGGCTTTACCCTACCCATGCCCATGACGTTCAGGCCCTACCCATGTGCCCACGACGTTCAGGCCCTACCCTACCCATGCCCACAACGTTCAGGCCCTACCCATGCCCACGACGTTCAGGCCCTACCCTACCCATGCCCACGATGTTCAGGCTCTAACCCTACCCATGCCCACGACGTTCAGGCCCTACTCTACCCATGTCCATGACGTTCAGGCCCTACCATGCCCACGACGTTCAGGCACTACCCTACCCATGCCCACGACGTTCAGGCCCTACCCTATCCATGTCCACGACGTTCAGGCCCTACCCATGCCCACGACGTTCAGGCCCTACCCTACCCATGTCCACGACGTTCAGGCCCTACTCATGCCCACGACGTTCAGGCCCTACCCTACCCATGCCCACGACGTTCAGGCTCTACCCTACCCATGCTCACGACGTTCAGGCTTTACCCTACCCATGTCCACGACGTTCAGGCTTTACCCTACCCATGCCCATGACGTTCAGGCCCTACCCATGTGCCCACGACGTTCAGGCCCTACCCTACCCATGCCCACAACGTTCAGGCCCTACCCATGCCCACGACGTTCAGGCCCTACCCTACCCATGCCCACGATGTTCAGGCTCTAACCCTACCCATGCCCACGACGTTCAGGCCCTACTCTACCCATGTCCATGACGTTCAGGCCCTACCATGCCCACGACGTTCAGGCACTACCCTACCCATGCCCACGACGTTCAGGCCCTACCCTATCCATGTCCACGACGTTCAGGCCCTACCCATGCCCACGACGTTCAGGCCCTACCCTACCCATGTCCACGACGTTCAGGCCCTACTCATGCCCACGACGTTCAGGCCCTACCCTACCCATGCCCACGACGTTCAGGCCCTACCCTACCCATGTCCACGACGTTCAGGCCCTACCCTACCCATGTCCATGACGTTCAGGCCCTACCATGCCCACGACGTTCAGGCCCTACCCTACCCACGTCCACGACGTTCAGGCCCTACCATACCCATGTCCACGACGTTCAGGCCCTACCCTACCCATGTCCATGACGTTCAGGCCCTACCATGCCCACGACGTTCAGGCCCTACCCTACCCATGTCCACGACGTTCAGGCCCTACCTTACCCATGCCCACGACGTTCAGGCCCTACCCTACCCATGCCCACGACGTTCAGGCCCTACCCTACCCATGTCCACGACGTTCAGGCCCTACCCTACCCACGTCCATGACGTTCAGGCCCTACCATGCCCACGACGTTCAGGCCCTACCCTACCCATGTCCACGACGTTCAGGCCCTACCATACCCATGTCCACGACGTTCAGGCCCTACTCTACCCATGCCCTGAAAGTTCAGGCCCTACCCCACCCATGTCTTGGACGTTCAGGCCCTACCCATGCCCTCGACGTTCAGGCCCTACCCTACCCATGTCCACGACGTTCAGGCCCTACTCATGCCCACGACGTTCAGGCCCTACCCTACCCATGCCCACGACGTTCAGGCCCTACCCTACCCATGTCCACGACGTTCAGGCCCTACCCTACCCATGTCCATGACGTTCAGGCCCTACCATGCCCACGACGTTCAGGCCCTACCCTACCCATGTCCACGACGTTCAGGCCCTACCATACCCATGTCCACGACGTTCAGGCCCTACCATGCCCACGACGTTCAGGCCCTACCCTACCCATGTCCACGACGTTCAGGCCCTACCCTACCCATGTCCACGACGTTCAGGCCCTACCCTACCCATGTCCATGACGTTCAGGCCCTACCATGCCCACGACGTTCAGGCCCTACCCTACCCACGTCCACGACGTTCAGGCCCTACCATGCCCACGACGTTCAGGCCCTACCCTACCCACGTCCACGACGTTCAGGCCCTACCATACCCATGCCCACGACGTTCAGGCCCTACCATACCCATGTCCACGACGTTCAGGCCCTACCCTACCCACGTCCACGACGTTCAGGCCCTACCCTACCCATGTCCACGACGTTCAGGCCCTACCCTACCCATGTCCATGACGTTCAGGCCCTACCATGTCCACGACGTTCAGGCCCTACCCTACCCATGTCCACGACGTTCAGGCCCTACCCTACCCATGTCCATGACGTTCAGGCCCTACCATGTCCATGACGTTCAGGCCCTACCATGCCCACGACGTTCAGGCCCTACCCTACCCACGTCCACGACGTTCAGGCCCTACCATGCCCACGACGTTCAGGCCCTACCCTACCCACGTCCACGACGTTCAGGCGTTCACATTCACAACGTTCACGTTCAGCTGCTCATCTCTGTCTGTTCCCCTGCTCCATCCCTGCGCTGCGCTGCATCCGCTCTCTGCAACGGCCCAGCTTGGGCTGCTCATGAGACGTGGTAGAGCTGTTAGCTAGCAACTTTTCGTCACTCTAAACTCCTACCAAAACTTACGGAATATTATTATTTTCAGTGAAATAATCTATCCTGTTGACTTGGACAATATTCTGGTTTTATATTTTATAAGAAGTTCTGACACCATGTTATGATGGTAAGATATGACTGTACAGAGACACTGCACAGCAGAGCAGGAGGGAGCCCGGCCCGTACCCTGGTTGATGAAAAAATAGGCCTTAACCTGAAGTATAATGTTGGGGCCCGTCAGACTCAGGTCGGGTATCAGAGCTACTGTAGGTAGCTGTAGCGCAGGGGAGGGGCAGTGGTGTAGTGGATGGTAAAAACAGTTTACTCACCTTTTGCGGAAAAATGCATTGAAAGTACAGGAAGCGTGACTTTTTTCACTGCGACCGTTGATCAGATTTAACCCAACCTATTTTTTTTACTACTACATCCCTGGGCAGAAGGAGCAGGACAGACGGCGGGCGTGCGGACATGGGCATGTAGGTGTGTGCATACGTGTCTCCCCCTCAGACAATCAGCCTACATTATTCATGCTACAGTATCTGCTTTATGCTAATTTTACCAGTCCTGTTCCTGAAGCACTTCCTGGCTTGTCTCCCTATCATCTCTCTATTTGTCTAGACTCTCTGTGACCGAGCCCTGTTTATATGGCAGAAGTCAGCCAGGCTTTGTCTGTTGTTTTCTCTTATCACAGTGGGCCACAGATGCAGTTATAATGGTCGAGGTTGTGTACCTGAGGCGGGAAGCTGTTAAAATATCCTGGTCCTCCCACCACCTGAAAGGGAAGGATGGACTTGTCTCTGTTTTCTGTTACTGTTATGATTCATGCTTTTACTGCCGTATGTTGACTTGTTGCAAACCAAAGTAGAAGAAAGGCAGCTTTAAAGCATGCCTCTATATAGGACGTGTACTTCACTGATAATGCTGCTCACCTAGTTTGAGCAACAGGCATTTGTTTGCTTGGGGGGCCTCATCTTAAATTAGTGGTTTTTATTTCATCCCCGTATTATTTAGTAGATTTGAAAGGTCGCTAGCTACAGGGTCTCCTTCCCATAACCCCAAGGGTCACCAGGTTATCAGGCAGGGCAGCGTCATTTACATGAGAGGAACATGCAAGACTAACTGATCTTATCCACACTGTGATCAAACGGCCACCGAACTGTTCCCTTGGGCTTACATGCACATACATATCCTACAATAGGTTAATGAGTAGTATAAGGGAAAGTCAAAAATGTAGTCTCCTCAGTCCGTGTCTCCCCCCCCAAAATAAACCATAGAGTGCAACAGAAAGAAAGCCACGGGTCTGCATGTCATAACAGTCATCTTCTAACTAAATCCTACAGTAGCCAGACAAACAAAAGCAAAACAATGTGACACTGTTTACATGGCACTGTTTGGACAGAGGTGATTCATACCACTGTGTTCTGTGTGGAATGCTGCTTATTCCAGTGGATACCACGCTAGGCTATGCTACGCTAAGCTGTTCTAATGTAAACATAGCCTGGGTTACGCTAGGCTAAGCTAGGGCTTCTCCTCCGAGGCTAGCCAAACTGCTGGGCAGGCAGACCATAATTGTCAGGCACACCTGTTGCTAGGAGATAGGTAAATCCAAAGCCTCTGGCTTAGCAATCCATGTGCGTATTTAACCAGCCTAATTGTGCGCTTGCTGCTTCGACACAAAGAAAAGGAGATCCACAGTGTTACACAGTTGGGCCATGGACACACACACACACACACACACACACACACACACACACACACACACACACACACACACACACACACACACACACACACACACACACACACACACACACAGGTGTAGAACTTAGCGTGAAATGCTTAGTTACAAGCCATTAAGCCCTTAACTAACAATGCAGTTAATATATTTACCAAAATAAACTAAAGTAAAAAATTATTAAAAGTAACTAAAATAACAATAACGACGCTATATACAGGGGGTACTGGTACCGAGTCAGTGTGCGGAGGTACAGGTTAGAGGTAACTTGTACATGTAGGTAGGGGTAAAGTGACTATGCATAGATAATAAATAGCAAGTAGCAGCAGTGTAAAAACAATGGGGGGGTGTCAATGCAAATATTTCAGGTGGTTATTTGATTAATTGTTCAGCAGTCTTGTGGCTTGGGGGTAGAAGCTGTTAAGGAGCCTTTTGGTCCTAGACTTTGGTGCTCCGGTACCGCTTGCCGTGCGGTAGCAGAGAGCACAGTCTATAACTTGGGTGACTGGGGTCTTTGAATTTTTTTTGGGTCTTCCTCTGACACGCCTAGTATATAGGTCCTGAATGGCAGGAAGCTTGGCCCCAGTGATGTACTGGGCCGTACACACTACCCTCTGTAACGCCTTACGGTCGGATGCCGAGCAGTTGCCATGCCAAGCGGTGATGCAACCAGTCAGGATGCTCTCGATGGTGCAGCTGTAGAACTTTTTGAGGATCTGGGGACCCATGCCAAATTTTTTCAGTTTCCTGAGGTGCAAAAAGTGTTGTTGTGCCCTCTTCGCGACTATCTTGGTCACCAAGGAACTTGAAACTCTCGATCCGCTCCACTACAGTTTACACTTACAGTATTGTGTATTAGGTAAAAGGCTTCTGTAAACAAAAACACTAAATATAAAATGTTTTATATTGCAGCCCTTGCATTTAGTCTTTAACGTTCAGTCTTTTTAATAACTCTAAATGAGTCCATGGTGTCTGAAAATGGGATTTGAAAGACAAGATGGGCTGAGGCTGTCCAAGAGCGCATTACGTTTCCCTCTCTGGCCACACAGAATGATTTTGATATATCAACAACCCCCTCTCTGACTACCGGTGACTGTGGTTCTATTTCTATAAAGCATAACCAGCAGCTTTTGTCACATATAAAGCATGTGGCTTGTTGTGTTGTCACGTTTCTACACCAGTCCCCCTCTGCTCCGCTGTTTGTAGTCTTTATTCCTCTGTGTTGTCACGTTTCAACACCAGTCCCCCTCTGCTCCACTGTGTGTAGTCTTTATTCCTCTGTGTTGTCACTTTTCTACACCAGTCCCCCTCTGCTCCACTGTGTGTAGTCTTTATTCCTCTGTGTTGTCACGTTTCTACACCAGTCCCCCTCTGCTCCGCTGTGTGTAGTCTTTATTCCTCTGTGTTGTCACTTTTCTACACCAGTCCCCCTCTGCTCCACTGTGTGTAGTCTTTATTCCTCTGTGTTGTCACTTTTCTACACCAGTCCCCCTCTGCTCCGCTGTGTGTAGTCTTTATTCCTCTGTGTTGTCACTTTTCTACACCAGTCCCCCTCTGCTCTGCTGTGTGTAGTCTTTATTCCTCTGTGTTGTCACTTTTCTACACCAGTCCCCCTCTGCTCCGCTGTGTGTAGTCTTTATTCCTCTGTGTTGTCACTTTTCTACACCAGTCCCCCTCTGCTCCGCTGTGTGTAGTCTTTATTCCTCTGTGTTGTCACGTTTCTACACCAGTCCCCCTCTGCTCCGCTGTGTGTAGTCTTTATTCCTCTGTGTTGTCACTTTTCTACACCAGTCCCCCTCTGCTCCACTGTGTGTAGTCTTTATTCCTCTGTGTTGTCACTTTTCTACACCAGTCCCCCTCTGCTCCGCTGTGTGTAGTCTTTATTCCTCTGTGTTGTCACTTTTCTACACCAGTCCCCCTCTGCTCCACTGTGTGCAGTCTTTGTTCCTCTGTGTTGTCACTTTTCTACACCAGTCCCCCTCTGCTCCGCCGTGTGTAGTCTTTATTCCTCTGTGTTGTCACTTTTCTACACCAGTCCCCCTCTGCTCCGCTGTGTGTAGTCTTTATTCCTCTGTGTTGTCACTTTTCTACACCAGTCCCCCTCTGCTCCGCTGTGTGTGGTCTTTATTCCTCTGTGTTGTCACGTTTCTACACCAGTCCCCCTCTGCTCCGCTGTGTGTAGTCTTTATTCCTCTGTGTTGTCACTTTTCTACACCAGTCCCCCTCTGCTCCGCTGTGTGTAGTCTTTATTCCTCTGTGTTGTCACTTTTCTACACCAGTCCCCCTCTGCTCCGCTGTGTGTAGTCTTTATTCCTCTGTGTTGTCACTTTTCTACACCAGTCCCCCTCTGCTCCGCTGTGTGTAGTCTTTATTCCTCTGTGTTGTCACTTTTCTACACCAGTCCCCCTCTGCTCCGCTGTGTGTAGTCTTTATTCCTCTGTGTTGTCACTTTTCTACACCAGTCCCCCTCTGCTCCACTGTGTGTAGTCTTTATTCCTCTGTGTTGTCACTTTTCTACACCAGTTCCCCTCTGCTCCGCTGTGTGTAGTCTTTATTCCTCTGTGTTGTCACTTTTCTACACCAGTCCCCATCTGCTCCACTGTGTGTAGTCTTTATTCCTCTGTGTCGTCACTTTTCTACACCAGTCCCCCTCTGCTCCACTGTGTGTAGTCTTTATTCCTCTGTGTTGTCACTTTTCTACACCAGTCCCCCTCTGCTCCACTGTGTGTAGTCTTTATTCCTCTGTGTTGTCACTTTTCTACACCAGTCCCCCTCTGCTCCACTGTGTGTTGTCTTTATTCCTCTGTGTTGTTGTGGCATGGCTTGTTGACTCTTTCAATAGGCGTGGATGGGTAATAAAGAGGGAGACATGCAACGCTCTGCTCTGCAGTTTGCACTGTGTGAACCGACCGGAGCTGTTGTCCTGCCCCAGGCTCTATTTGATGTAACATGATGTAGTCTGTGAGGCTCCACTCTCATTTGATGTAATCAGGGTTAGTGTGCAGTGAGACGGCAGGGAGAGGGAACTTGGTGGTGGGAGAGAGAGGGGGAGATGTTTATTGTTCATTTTATATTGTTTATTTCACCTTTATTTATTATCTATTTCACTTGCTTTGGCAATGTAACATATGTTTCCCATATAAACTTATGTTTGCCAATAAAGCACTTTGAATTGAATTGAGAGAGAGGTGGAGAGAGAGAGAGAGGAAGGAAGGAAGGAGAAAAAGGGAGAGAGAGGGGGTGGTAAAGAGAAGGGGGAAATAGCCTTCAGCTTCAAGCAGAGGGAAGGGGAGAGACATGGGGGGAGGAAGAGAGGGATAGAAAAGGGGAAAGAGTCACCGAGCTTTGAGCAGACCTGCAGAACCATATACTGGCTGAGCATACAGTAGACGTTGCTCTGCTCTGCTCTGTGTGTGTGTGTGTGTGTGTGTGTGTGTGTGTGTGTGTGTGTGTGTGTGTGTGTGTGTGTGTGTGTGTGTGTGTGTGTGTGTGTGTGTGTGTGTGTGTGTGTGTGTGTGTGTGTGTGTGTGTGTGTGTGTATTGACTTTGTTTAAACAAGCGGCCCCCTGGCTCTCTGGGCCCTGGTGTGCTGGGTACACAGCAGGCCTGTATGTGAACAGGGCTGTGTGTGCGTGGGTGGGTGGGCCCTAAGCCGTGTCAGAGCAGAGACACCACTGAACGTCATGGGCCAGAAGCCGCCCATGACCTTGACCACCGCTGTTCCCGCTCCAACATCTCTCTCTCTCTCTCTCTCTCACTCACTCACTCACTCACTCACTCACTCACTCACTCACTCACTCACTCACTCACTCACTCACTCACTCACTCACTCACTCACTCACTCACTCACTCACTCACTCACTCACTCACTCACTCACTCACTCACTCACTCACTCACTCACTCACTCACTCACGCACGCACGCACGCACGCACGCACGCACACACACACACACACACACACACACACACTAAGAGCTGTAGTTTACACCAGTGTGAGAATGCACTCATATATACACATGCACAGAGTCTTGCCATGGCAACACCAGAGAAACACAGGGAAACAACTTGGCAGAGGCATGCGCCTAAAGAACGTGGTGTGTTACAGTAGAGAGGGAGGGAGAGGGTCAGAGCTGAAGGGGGTGTGGAGCGAGGGGAAAGGGGAGGGAGGGAGGGAGGGTCGGAGCTGAAGGGGGTGAGGAGCGAGGGGAAAGGGGAGGGAGGGAGGGAGAGGGTCGGAGCTGAAGGGGGTGAGGAGCGAGGGGAAAGGGGAGGGAGGGAGGGAGAGGGTCGGAGCTGAAGGGGGTGAGGAGCGAGGGGAAAGGGGAGGGAGGGAGGGAGAGGGTCGGAGCTGAAGGGGGTGAGGAGCGAGGGGACAGGGGAGGGTGGGAGGGAGAGGGTCGGAGCTGAAGGGGGTGAGGAGCGAGGGGAAAGGGGAGGGAGGGAGGGAGGGAGGGAGGGAGAGGGTCGGAGCTGAAGGGGGTGAGGAGCGAGGGGAAAGGGGAGGGAGGGAGGGAGAGGGTCGGAGCTGAAGGGGGTGAGGAGCGAGGGGAAAGGGGAGGGAGGGAGGGAGAGGGTCGGAGCTGAAGGGGGTGTGGAGCGAGGGGAAAGGGGAGGGAGGGAGGGAGAGGGTCGGAGCTGAAGGGGGTGAGGAGCGAGGGGACAGGGGAGGGTGGGAGGGAGAGGGTCGGAGCTGAAGGGGGTGAGGAGCGAGGGAAAGGGGAGGGAGGGAGGGTGGGAGAGGGTCGGAGCTGAAGGGGGTGAGGAGCGAGGGGAAAGGGGAGGGAGGGAGGGAGGGAGGGAGAGGGTCGGAGCTGAAGGGGGTGAGGAGCGAGGGGACAGGGGAGGGTGGGAGAGGGTCGGAGCTGAAGGGGGTGTGAAGCGAGGGAAAGGGGAGGGAGGGAGGGAGGGAGAGGGTCGGAGCTGAAGGGGGTGAGGAGCGAGGGGAAAGGGGAGGGAGGGAGGGAGAGGGTCGGAGCTGAAGGGGGTGAGGAGCGAGGGGACAGGGGAGGGTGGGAGGGAGAGGGTCGGAGCTGAAGGGGGTGAGGAGCGAGGGAAAGGGGAGGGAGGGAGGGAGAGGGTCGGAGCTGAAGGGGTTGAGGAGCGAGGGAAAGGGGAGGGAGGGTGGATTTAGGCATGGTGAAACATGCCGCTCTCACTGTGAAGTTTGGCGGGCTACGCTTCTGTTGGTGATACGGCGCCTAGCCCAGCCCTAGCCCCAGCCCAACCCAACCCATCCCTCAACACTTGTGTTTTGCCTTTTCAAAGGCTGTTTTAAATTTCTCCTTGTTGCATGTCACCTTCCTCTCTCTGGGCCCTGCCGGCCAGGCTGTTTTCTCTTCTAATACTGGATCAGTGGAACAGATGCCACTGAGAACCAAAATAAGCCTCTCTTTATTTAGACCTGAATCTGTATTGGTATCCAGCAGTTTTATATTTAGGTAACCCAGCAGGCAGCCTATGGTTGTGTTCCAAATGGCATTCTAGTCCCTACACAGCTACCTGCTTTCAACCAGAGCCCTGGTTGAAAGTAGTGCACTTACTGCACTATGTAGGGAATAGGGTGGCTTTTGGGACGCAGACCTATATCCAGCAGCAGCAGTGCAGTGTGTGTCAGACATGTGACTGGTATTAATGTCAGCAGGTTTAATATGACTACTGACTGACGTGATCCATCGGATCTTATTGACCAGCTGGTCCCAGAGGATTTGAGGAGGTTAAGAAAGTGCAGAGACCACCCTCCCGTGGTATTTCACACCAACCATGGATTTGGTGGGGGATGTGAGGCGAGGAATGTGAAACAAGCAGGCAGAGGGTGCATGTTTGTGTCTCTGTGTGTGTCTGCGTGTGTCTACTCTGCCTGTGTCTACATGTGTGTGTGTCTGCATGTGTCTAGTCTGCCTGTGTCTACATGTGTGTGTGTCTGCGTGTGTCTACTCTGCCTGTGTCTACATGTGTGTGTGTCTGCGTGTGTCTACTCTGCCTGTGTCTACATGTGTGTGTGTCTGCATGTGTCTAGTCTGCCTGTGTCTACATGTGTGTGTGTCTGCGTGTGTCTACTCTGCCTGTGTCTACATGTGTGTGTGTCTGCGTGTGTCTACTCTGCCTGTGTCTACATGTGTGTGTGTCTGCGTGTGTCTACTCTGCCTGTGTCTACATGTGTGTGTGTCTGCATGTGTCTACTCTGCCTGTGTCTACATGTGTGTGTCTGCATGTGTCTACTCTGCCTGTGTCTCTGTGTGTGTCTACTCTGCCTGTGTCTCTGTGTGTGTGTCTGCATGTGTCTACGTGTGTGTGTGTGTGTGTGTGTGTGTCTGCATGTGTCTACTCTGCCTGTGTATACGTGTGTGTGTGTGTCTGCATGTGTCTACTCTGCCCGTGTCTACGTGTGTGTGTGTGTGTGTCTGCGTGTGTCTACTCTGCCTGTGTCTACGTGTGTGTGTGTCTGTGTGTGTCTACTCTGCCTGTGTCTACGTGTGTGTGTGTGTCTGCGTGTGTCTACTCTGCCTGTGTCTATGTGTGTGTGTGTGTGTGTCTGTGTGTGTCTACTCTGCCTGTGTCTACGTGTGTGTGTCTGTATTTTTTGCTTATTTGCCCTCGCATGTGTTATGTTTACATAACACTTTACGCATTACAGTATTTGAAAAGGTGTGGCCTAGCCTTGCTATGATGTTGGGACTGAAAAACGGAAATTGCAAAGAAAATAGTTATTTTGGAAGTAGTTTTAAATGTCAGAGGTTGCTAAATTAGCCAGCTCTGTCTTCTGTTTCTGTTCTGTTTAACCGTGTGGTGTTGACTCACTGGGAGTGCTGATGCAGGTCTTTTTCTACTCTACAGTCAGTTTTACCTGGTGTATTATTTCATTTGGAGCAGCCCACATCTGCTGAGTGTGTTTGATAACATGATGGCTTGCTACCAGACCTGGGCCTTGTGTTATAGACTAGAGACTGAGAGAAGCCTTGGTGTAGTAGGCCTTTACAGAAACTTCTACTCCAGACCTGGGCCTCGTGTTATAGACTCTATAGACTGAGAGAGGCCTTGGTGTAATAGGTCTTTACAGAAACTTCTACTCCAGACCTGGGCCTCGTGTTATAGACTCTATAGACTGAGAGAGGCCTTGGTGTAATAGGTCTTTACAGAAACTTCTACTCCAGACCTGGGCCTCGTGTTATAGACTAGAGACTGAGAGAGGCCTTGGTGTAGTAGGTCTTTACAGAAACTTCTACTCCAGACCTGGGCCTCGTGTTATAGACTAGAGACTGAGAGAGGCCTTGGTGTAGTAGGTCTTTACAGAAACTTCTACTCCAGACCTGGGCCTCGTGTTATAGACTAGAGACTGAGAGAGGCCTTGGTGTAGTAGGTCTTTACAGAAACTTCTACTCCAGACCTGGGCCTCGTGTTATAGACTAGAGACTGAGAGAGGCCTTGGTGTAGTAGGTCTTTACAGAAACTTCTACTCCAGAACTGGGCCTCATGTTATAGACTAGAGACTGAGAGAGGCCTTGGTGTAGTAGGTCTTTACAGAAACTTCTACTCCAGGATGAACTGCAGGTGTTCAAAGTATTTAATGTGATCAGAGTATTTTGTTTAGAGACACGATAAGCACCTCAGCACGAAACATGGTTTCACAAAACAATAACAATACTTGATTTCTGACCACGTTTTGTGCTGTAGTGCTCTTCACGTCCCTTCCTCTCTCTCTCTCTCTTTCTCTCCCCCGCGCTCTCACAGTTTCACACCCACACAGAAACATAAAGTCGCTAAATGCTGTCTGGAACACACATGGTGTGCTGTGAATAAACATTACAACGCCACACACACACACACACACACACACACACACACACACACACACACACACACACACACACACACACACACACACACACACACACACACACACACACACACACACACACACACACACACACACACACACACACACACACACACACACACACACACACACACACACACACACACACACACACACACACACACACACACACACACACACACACACACACACACACACACACACACACACACACACACACACACACACACACACACACACACACACACACACACACACACACACACACACACACACACACACACACACACACACACACACACACACACACACACACACACACACACACACACACACACACACACACACACACACACACACACACACACACACACACACACACACACACACACACACACACACACAGAGTCAGTCAGTCAGTCAGTCAGTCAGTCAGTCAGTCAGTCAGTCAGTCCGCTTGCCATAGTCCGCTTGCCATAGTCCGCTTGCCATAGTCCGCTTGCCATATCTATACTAGTAATAATGACCCCATAATAGGGGGATATTATACAGGAAGTAATGTTGATCTTATAAACAACTTTCAGCACATCTAAATATATTCAATTGCCAAAATGAAGAGAAGCTTTTTTGACATTTGGAGTTGCAGTCAGAGTCTGCACATCCATTGTCTCAGAGAGTCGTTGCACTCTATTTCTTATGAGACTTTACCTTTCTGCTAGACTCACCTGGTTCCCTACAAAGACTAAACCTGTAGGGACAACATTAATACCACTATAAAGAGTAGTCCTGTAGGGACAACATCAATACCACTATAACAGCTGTGTTTCTGTATTCAGGTAGGGTTAAATCAATGCTACTTCTCCTATTTGCAGATCTAAGAGACCATTATAGTGCACCTCTCTAATCCATTACTAGGCTGGACTGTTCACCAACCCTGTCCGCTCAGCTGGGTGCCAATGTGTTGTGGATGCCACAGGCCCTATCCCTGACTCTGGCCTTGTTTCGACGGGCAAAATGGCACCGCCTCTAAGGCTGATCGCCCGAAGTGTGTGCGTGTGTGTGTGTGCGTGTGTGTGTGTGTGTGTGTGTGTGTGTGTCACAGCGTGAGACAAGGATGTGACCTCGCACGCTTCGCCCCGGCCGTCCAAAACCTTCTTAGCGTAGTCAGTGCAGGGTCAGGGAGGAGTCAGATTGTCTCCTAGGTATCAGCCTGTAGCCCATAGGTCCAACAGGAGCAGGCTTAGAGGGCACACACACTTCCAAGACATCCAGCTAGGAATGATTTTAGAGGGCTTTCCCTGTCCCTTTAAGTTCTATCCTAAGCCTGTGTGTGCCCCTCTGCCAGGTGCTCTTGACTTAACCACCATGTACCATTGTTCTAATGCATACAATATCAAAATGCTTTGTTTTTTGTTCATTAAAGCAGTGGCTGCATTTGATTAGTAAGCACCCAGTACTTCAGCATGAACAATGCATTGCGGAACTGGAAATTCTAACTGAGACAAATTGTCCAGTACCACATCAACCTGAATTGGAAGTAGGCCTACTGCTCAGCTGTAATGTGTCTGCCGTGTGTTGAAAGGTTAAGAATCAAGAATCAAGTCCAAATGGAACAGAACAGGTCTAATCACCCATACTTTAAAGGTCTCCATGTGTTGCTGGTGCTTTCCTAGATGTGCCTGCCTGTATAAATAGGTGGAGCTGCAAAGCAGAGAGGAAAGTGACCTAACCTGGTTGAGTTGAGCCTGGCAGGGCTGCAGTGGCCAGCTGCTGGGCCTGCTTTTACATTTTTTTGCCAACTACCCTGAAGATGAATTAACCAGCCGGGCCTTGTAACCTGTAACTAGGCCTATGAGGAGCCAGGTCATCATAAACCCTGCCCCCTTTCTCTCTCTCACACACACACACACAAACACACCAACACACAGAGGTTAGAGGTCAGGGAGAGGGGGTGGGTTCGGGTTCACTGCGTAAACAAAGCCCCTGACCACCGACTGTGTGTCCCGGGTACCTCACCTTCCTACCCCTATTCAGAACACTGAGGCTTTATGCTGATTAGAACCCTGCTCCTGTCTTCAGTGTTATAGTAGTAGAGGTCTTTACCACCCTGTATGATACCCAGGGGACTCGTCTTCTCTCAAAGACCACTAAACATAACACATCATTTCCACTGACTCTGTCTGACCCCAACAGGCCCCCATACCTCTATGACCCCGCTGGGTCCCAGCTATGTGTTTTAGTCAGAGAGAAAATAGTCTGAAAATTCAATAAAAACCAATGGAGTGGCTGATAGGATCTCTCCCCCCTAAGTGAGCACACACCACCACAGTCAAGCTTTCAGTTGGAGCTGGAAAGGAAAAGGATGTCCAATAATTGGTTTCAGAGAAAGTAAATATTTTGAAACCTAGCGGCATGTGATTTTTGGTGTTTGGTGTTTTTCTCAGGTACACTTGTTTCCATCCAGACCATAAGTTCACTGTTTTGGCTGCTGTTGGTCTGTTGGTCATAATGACAACTCCCACCCTCAAACCCCCCTCCTTTCTTTTCTCTTTTTTTCTCCTTCCACACCTAACCTTTTTCTCTCTTTCCCCAAACGGTAACGCCGGTGTGTGACGCAGGGTGGGGAGCAGGGGTAACCCTCCAGCTGCAGTGGAGCCAGGGGTTGGATGTGGCTTGGCTGGGTCGGGGAGGTGGGTACAGGGGAGGTGGTGGGTGGAAGTGGTGGTGGAGGGGGTGCCATATTTCCGTCACGGTCCCTGCCAAGCACAACATTCCTAACAGTAGTGGGATTGTGTTGTCTGTGTTTTCTCTGTCCCTCTGAGGAGAGAATGGAGGGGAGGGCCTCTCACCTGCATGGCAGGCTGGTGGCCATTTTGGCTCCTGAAAGAGCCAAGAAGGAGAGAGCAGCTGCACAGGCTGCCCAGGGCTCAGGCCAAGCTGGCACTGGCACCACAGCTGGATCAGGGTCATAGGCGTTGGTTGGAAATTTCACTGACAGGTTTAGTCTAGAACCCAAAACCGCAGCTTCACCAATAAAAGGTTCTTTAAAAGGTGCACGATAGACCACACAGAATGAGTTGAAGATCATATCCGTGGTGACTTGTTTTTCCAAGTTTGCACTCCATTCAGTAAAGTTGTAGCCATTTTGTTTCCGGTACTGTGGTGCACCAAAGAATGTCTTTCAAGATAGATTTTTTTTCACTCCATTTTCATGTTCTTTCTCCTTTCTCTCTCGTGTTTTGAAAACGTGTCTCCTCGTTTTTTGCTTGGTCTTTTTGGGTAGCTTCGACCTGTTGGGGGTTTGTCTCGGAAAATACTGGGCTATGGTGGTGGTTCCTCTGCAGAAGGGATTTTGGAGGTAATTATGCACATGCGGGTTGGGATCCCTGTTAAAACAGAGAGTAGACAAAGGGGGAAATGATGAGGGTCTTTAGTTAGAGGAGGAGAACGTGTTTGCGCGTGTGTGTGCCTGTGTGTGTGTGTGCGTGTGCCTGTGTGTGTGTGTGTGTGTTGACCTGGTTGGACGCCAAGTAGAGGGATCCAGATGAATCTCCAGAGATCCTGCCAGAAATTCCTGACTGACTGGGTTTTCACTTGAACGTTTGAAGCTGACATTTAGGCTAGACTCCCTCCAGAAAAGAGAGAAGTGGGCATTTGGAAGTAAAGGAAATGTGCAGATTGTCCTGGAAGTGCGATGCTCATATGGACTCTATCTACATACTCATGTTTTTTTGTGTGTTTTTTTCTCCCCCCTTCCCTCCATATCTCTGCCTTGTCTCAGCTGATGGGCTACAACGAGAAGCCTGTCAACCTACAGATGTTCATCGGCACGGCAGACGACCGCTACCTCAGACCTCACGCCTTCTACCAGGTGCATCGGATCACTGGGAAAACGGTGGCCACCGCCAGCCAGGAGATCATCATCTCCAGCACCAAAGTTCTCGAGATTCCTCTGCTTCCCGAAAACAATATGTCTGCCAGGTGAGTGTCATGGTCGCTCAAGGATTACATTACTCAGTTGAATTATGAGTGCTACCTCCTAGCACAGAGGAAGACCTTGAAAGTGTAAAAATAACAGTTTATGATCAAACAGGATCGTAATATCCACAGACAGACACACGTACATACATACACAAAGGAGGAATTTTATTTGTCTTAATTCAAACCAACAGGAGGATTAAGTACAGCAGGAAAATATGAGAATTTCCCACCAAGCAGAATATTATGCTCACAATACACTTTATTCCCTTATTTGTGGATCTACATTGACCACAGTATATATTTAGGCTTTTATTTCAAAGGCTCTGGTTTTCCAATATGTTTTGTCTTAGATTTGGTGTTTCCCTCACAGCTGTAGCATCAATAAATCATATTTACTGCTTTTGCACTTTGTAATTTGACTCAGATGGATATTTTTTCACAATATGATGGCAAAGGTTTATTATGGAATTCGTTCAGCCTTTCATTCAGCCTAATGAATTGCTTAATTGATACCCAATCGGGGGGTGTTGCTTAGCTCCCCTCCCTATCTCTCTTGCAGTATTGACTGTGCTGGCATCCTGAAGCTGCGGAACTCAGACATTGAGCTGCGGAAGGGGGAGACTGATATCGGGCGGAAGAACACACGTGTGCGAGTGGTGTTTCGTGTTCACATTCCCCAGCCCAATGGGAAGGTTCTCTCTCTACAGGCTGCATCCATCCCCGTGGAGTGTTGTGAGTGTCCAGATCCTGTTCAGATGCACACTCACACAACACACACACACACACACACACACACACACACACACACACACACACACACACACACACACACACACACACACACACACACACACACACACACACAGCCCTTTTCTCTCTCTTTTCTCTCTCCCCCCCACTCATCTCTTTTCTCTGTCTCTTTCTATCTTTCTCATATGTACATTGCTACCTATGTAAACCCCTCTCCTCTATCCTCCCAGCCCAGCGTTCGGCCCAGGAGCTTCCCCAGGTAGAGAAGGCCAGTCTGACCGGCTGTCTGGTCAGCGGGGGAGAGGAGATGGTCATCACAGGATCCAACTTCTTCCCCGAATCAAAGGTCATATTCCTGGAGAAGGGCCCTGGTAAGAGACTTGTACACACAGCGTCTCACACACGGGGGAAATCCTTAGGGACATCCTTGCTGAGGAATGTGATTGTTTTTCTTGATTATTTGTATTATATTGTATTTGACTTTATTTTGTAAATTGTGTATACAGTATGCAAGGCTCCCTTGTAAAAGGGATGTTGGTCTATGGTGTCTCCCTTTTAAAATAAAAGTAAAATAAAATATTGTTGACCCACAAGCTGACTCATAATTCACATGGTCGAACAGTCCAACGGATCAGGAGAGATTATTTTTAGATTGTCCTCTTGCTACAATGGTCTTATATCAGATACAGCTGAAGTCGGAAGTTTACATACACTTAGGTTGGAGTCATTAAAACTAGTTTTTCAACCACTCCACAAATTTCTTGTTAACAAACTATAGTTTTGGCAAGTCGGTTAGGACATCTACTTTGTGCATGACACAAGTAATTTTTCCAACAATTGTTTACAGACAGATTATTTCACTTATAATTCACTGTATCACAATTCCAGTGGGTCAAAAGATTAGATACACTAAGTTGACTGCCTTTAAACAGCTTGGAAAATTCCAGAAAATTATGTCATGGCCTTAGAAGCTTCTAATAGGCTAATTGACATAATTTGAGTCAATTGGAGGTGTACCTGTGGATGTATTTCAAGGCCTACCTTCAAACTCAGTACCTCTTTGCTTGACATCATGGGCAAATTAAAATAAATCAGCAAAGACCTCAGAAAAAAAATTGTAGACCTCCACAAGTTTGGTTCATCCTTTGAGCAATTTCCAAATGCCTGAAGGTACCACGTTCATCTGTACAAACAATAGTACGTAAGTATAAACACCATGGGACCACGCAGCTGTCATACCGCTCAGGAAGGAGACACATTAAGTATCCTAGAGATGAACGTACTTTGGTGTGAAAAGTGCAAATCAATCCCAGAACAACAGCAAAGGACCTTGTGAAGGAAACAGGTACAAAAGTATCTATATCCACAGTAAAACGAGTCCTATATCGACATGACCTGAAAGGCCTCTCAGCAAGGAAGAAGCCACTGCTCCAAAACCGCCATAAAAAACCCAGACTACGGTTTGCAACTGCACATGGGGACAAAGATCGTACTTTTTGGAGAAATGTCCTCTGGTCTGATGAAACAAAAATAGAACTGTTTGGCCATAATGACCATTGTTATTTTTGGAGGAAAAGGGAGAGGATTGCAAGCCAAAGAACACCATCCCAACCGTGAAGCACGGGGGTGGCAGCATCATGTTGTGGGGGTGCTTTGCTGCAGGAGGAACTGGTGCACTTCACCAAATAGATGGCATCATGAGGAAGTAAAATTATGTGGATATATTGAAGAAACATCTCAAGACATCAGTCAGGAAGTTAAAGCTTGCTCGCAAATGTGTCTTCCAAATGGACAATGACCCCAAGCATACATCCAAAGTTTTGGCAAAATGGCTTAAGGACAACAAAGTCAAGGAATTGAAGTGGTGGTCACAAAGCCCTGACCTCAATCCCATAGAAAATTTGTGGGCAGAACTAAAAAAGCAAATGTGAGCAAGGACGCCTACAAACCTGACTCAGTTACACCAGCTCTGTCAGGGGGAATGGGCCAAAATTCACCCAACTTATTGTGGGAAGCTTGTGGAAGGCTACTCAAAATGTTTGACCCAAGTTAAACAATTTAAAGACAATGCTACCAAACATTAATTGAGTGTATGTACTTCTGAACCACGGGGAATGTGATGAAAGTAATAAAAGCTGAAATAAATAATTCTCTCTACTATTATTCTGACATTTCACATTCTTAAAATAAAGTGGTGATCCTAACTGACCTAAGACGCAGACTTTTCACTAAGATTAAATGTCAGGAATTGTGAAAAACTGAGTTTAAATGTATTTGGCTAAGGTGTATGTAAACTTCCGACTCCAAGTGTATATAATACTGTTTGGTTCATCCAAATTAAACAGCTTAGAATATCCACAGTAGCAAATACTCTGTAGTTGGGATCCAGTGAGTTAACCCAAGATCTGGGTTACTTTAGGTACTGTAGCTCCAGCTTAACTAAAATCAAATCAAATGTCCAATCAAATCAAATTTGATTGGTCACATACACATGGTTAGCAGATGCTATTGCGAGTGTAGCGAAATGCTTGTGCTTCTAGTTCCGACCATACAGTAATATCTAACAAGTAATCTAACAATTTCACAACAACTACCTTATACACACAAGTGTAGAGGAATGAATTAGAATATGTACATATAAATATATGGATGAGCGATGGCCGAACGGCATAGGCAAGATGCAGTAGATGGTATTGAGTACAGTATATACATATGAGATGAGTAATGTAGGGTATGTAAACATTATATAAAGTGGCATTGTTTAAAGTGACTAGTGATACATTTATTACATCCAATTTTTAATTATTAAAGTGGCTAGAGATTTGAGTCAGTATGTTGGCAGCAGCCACTCAATGTTAGTGATGGCTGTTTAACAGTCTGATGGCCTTGAGATAGAAGCTGTTTTTCAGTCTCTCGGTCCCAGCTTTGATGCACCTGTACTGGCCTCGCCTTCTGGATGATAGCGGGGTGAACAGGCAGTGGCTCGGGTGGTTGTTGTCCTTGATGATCTTTATGGCCTTCCTGTGACATCGGGTGGTGTAGGTGTCCTGGAGGGCAGGTAGTTTGCCTCCAGTGATGCGTTGTGCAGACCTCACTACCCTCTGGAGAGCCTTACGGTTGTGGGCGGAGCAGTTGCCGTACCAGGCGGTAATACAGCCTGACAGGAAGCACTCGACTGTGCATCTGTAAAAGTTTGTGAGTGTTTTTGGTGACAAGCCAAATTTCTTCAGCCTCCTGAGGTTGAAGAGGCGCTGCTGCAACAACATAACCATTGTTGTGTAGAAAACAGCAGGAGTGTAAGGACCCTTCTCAACATACTCTAGATAGAACATCACCAATCACCTCCACAACACAGAGTTCAAACACGTTCCAATAGCTGATTTACTGACTGCGGAGGAAGAGTCAGACCCAACTAGATAGAAACACCTGGAAAAAGAACAGTCCCATGCCTCCTACAGCCCTGGGGTGCGTTCCACACCATGCTGCTATCCCGCCCACTAGCACTGCTCTACTATTTAAAGCACATCTCTTTTTCTGTCATCCATGGAATGTTACTACTGAGTTATGAGTTATAATACACACATAGCTCAAGAGCAAGAGCCACTAAAAATGGATCTTTTGTGATCGTATCTGTCCGTCCCAAGAGAAAGATGGGTAGCATATCTGGCTACTGCTACTGACTGACGCACAGGTTATCACACACTCACACAGTACAATCTACTGCTTACACCTGACTCCTCAGTCTCTCTCTCTAGTCCTTATCAGTGTTAAAATTTAGCCCTGCCCTGACCTGTTTAGTGTATTAACTTAAGAAGAGAGAGTCTCTGAGTGTGGTCGGTCCTTCTGCTCATACTGTACCTCTTCATTAATCGCTTGGGTTGAACTTAACTTACTACAACCCACTATTTAGACTCTCCCTCCTTTAACTCTTTCAATAATAAAACACAAGTATGGGCGGGTTCCAGAATGGAAACTGTGAAAGGGTGACAGCATTCTGTGAACCAGTCCCTGCCTGCCCACCATAGCTTTGTGAAAGAGGCCAAACTGAATCAAGTTCAAACACGGAGGAGAGTCAAGGGTGCTGTTACTTATTGACTAAGATACATTATTTTGAGAAATTGAGTGGAAACCTTTACCCTAGGAGTGGAGAGTTTACCCTATGAGTGGAGTGGAGGAAACTTGGGCCCTGCAAACATGATGTGTGTCATCATGGGGGAAAGAGAGAGATAATGATGATCTGGTTTGTGTAAATTGTCCCTCATCAAGGCTAATCCAGACACTTATTGCAGAACATGCCTGATTGGAGGGAGCGGATGGAGGGATGGAATGCAGAGAGAAGAGGAAGGGAGTAGTAATGACAGAGTTTTCCACCTCCTCCTTCCATAAACAGAGTACAACAGTGGAATCACGTTGAGCATGAAAGACAAGTTTATTGTGGTTAGTTAGTTAGTTAATGTATAGTCAGTGTTTCCTGCGGGGGGTAGGGTGGGGACTTCATGCGGGGGTTGGTGGATGGGGTCTTCCTGGGGGGTAGGATGGGAACTTCCTGGGGGGGTAGGATGGGAACTTCATGTAGGGTGAGGACTTCATGTGGGGGTAGGATGGGGTCTTCCTGTGGGGGGTAGGGTGGGGTCTTCCTGTGGGGGGTAGGATGGGGTCTTCCTGAGGGAGTAGGGTGGGGTCTTCCTGTGGGGGGTAGGGTGGGGTCTTCATGTGGGGGGTAGGATGGGGTCTTCCTGGGGGGGTAGGGTGGGGTCTTCATGTGGGGGGTAGGGTGGGGTCTTCATGTGGGGGGTAGGGTGGGGTCTTCATGTGGGGAGTAGGATGGGGTCTTCCTGGGGGGGTAGGGTGGGGTCTTCCTGTGGGGGGTAGGATGAGGTCTTCCTGGGAGGGTAGGGTGGGGTCTTCATGTGGGGGGTAGGGTGGGGTCTTCCTGGGGCATACATACAAATAAATGCAGTGGCGGTGCCCCGCCTTTAAATGCACAGAGGAGTGGAGGGTTGTGTAACAGGGATCCCTAGCTCCAGGCACCAGTTGATAACAAGTACTACATTACGGTTTATGGAATCTCTACTGGACTCTCTTCTTGACTTGTTCAATTCCCATTTTTAAAGATGATAAAAGTCACTTTGAATAGAAACGTTTGCTAAATGACCATATTATGTTTTTATTACAAGCAGTAATGGAGGTCTTTTAGTGAGTTGGTTGTGTGTGTCCATCCAGTTTACCAGTTCTTTGTGGGCTGCACTGCAGATAGGGGAGGAGGGAGAGAGGTAGTTGAAGGGGAGCCATAATGATGCAGGCAGGCGAACTCTGGTCCATCTGGCTACAGCAGGTCTGTCAGTGTGAGGCCTGGTCTTTGGCTCGTTTGCTCATCTCCTAATGCTAGGAAAAGCAGAAAGGTCCTTTCCCTCTGTCCAGATGAAACAGGATCACATCCATTGGCTTCATGCTGACTTCTATCACTTTATTACCTGCTCGGAGGGAGGGAGGGAGGGAGCAGTTTGGCTCAGAGGAAGGGGAATATGAAAAAGGCATTATTATTATTCTGAGGGGAAAAAATATTATTTGACCAGAGTGAACCTCATCAAACAGGAAAAGGACCCCTAGATGGAATGACCTGACTGACTATACTGACTGACTCTACTGACTGACAATTTTGGCCTACTGGCTTACTGACTGACTGTACTGTACTGACTATACTGGCTTACTGGCTTTACTGGCTTACTGACTGATTATACTGTACTGACTATACTGACTGACTGTACTTTACTGACTATACTAGCTCTACTGGCTTACTGGCTCTACTGTACTGACTGACTCTACTGACTGACTCTACTGTAATGACTACTGTAAGGCCTTGATGAGGGCAGAAGGCGAGTGGAGAATGATGTCAAAAACTGTGGTTGAATTGAAATTGCATTTAACACACCAGGCATCAGTGTTTTTCCTTTCTTCCATACAAAAGGTCTACAAGCTACAGTTATTCTAGCTGTCTGAATAGCTTAGCCCTCATTGTTTTGGTAGATATCATAACACATGGACGTGTTTTTAACTCTCTGAGAGAGGGGTGGATATAGAACATGTTTTTTCTCTGAGAGGGAGGGGTGGATGGATGTGTTTTCTCTCCGTCATCAGGTAGGTTCCTGTTGGAGCTTGTTTAGTGGTGGGCGAAGGACGGTGGCAGTACATGTGGGGCCCTCTCCCTCCTCTCTCCTGCCTATTGAATGTCAACATGTGCTGCAGAAATACACTCAGTATGCTGAAGTCAGACAGAGCTAAGGCACCCAAGGTCATTATTCAGTCATTACCAGAAAGCTGACTCAGATACCTAGAGGAGTAGCTAGAGCCCCCCTTTCACAAGAAGAGAAGGAACCTTCCAGTAGAGATACAATAGCCTAAAGTGGCTTATGTCATAAACCTGTTCTGTTTCATTCTGTGGGACGGTGGAATCTCCACTGAGCTCTATAGAAGAGTCTAATGCACCACAGGATTACTGGGGCAAAGACTGTCATCTGCCTCTGTTAGGATGAGATCAAGGGCCTTCCTAACTAAAGTAGTATGTTATCTCTCTGAACAGAGTAGGGCCATCTATTATAGATGGCTATTAGAAGGGGAAGCGTTTGGAAAGAAAAGCAGAATACTGTAGATGTACAGGACTTAGCCTATAACTACAGTACAGCTATAAGATCCCATTGTAAAGATGGGGAGTCTTTCAGCAGGCATTAGGGCAGATTGTTTTGGGGAAGCCCTTTGGTTAAGTGGAGAAGTAACACAGGTGCAGTCAGATGTAATCAGATCCATATGTGACTTTATGAACAGCATGAAACAGCCCCATTTGCAATTGCAAGTCATTTGCAATTGCAAACTGTAAGTGACTGCAGTAGTTGTTCAGTAGTAGCTGAATACATTTCTGATTTAGTAGTTGTGATGATGGTGACTTCTCCTTAACCGCAGCAGCCCGTTATAATTCTCTCAACTGTTTTTCTGAATGGCTGGATGCCTAAGATGTCTGGCCAGATCATTAGATCTGTAGGAGGAAAACTGGAAAATAAGAGGATGTTTCCTTTCCTAAGCCAGCCAGAACTCTGGCAGCGCAACGTAGCCTAGCGCATGGTGGACCGACCGGCGGAGGGAGGCAGGGATTTTAAATAAATAGAGAGTTATTCCACTCGTCTCTCCATAATGTTAACCAGGCAAGACAAACTGCAGGATATTTAGACTTTGATTACTTTTTAATAGCTGTAAAAATACTCTCCACAGAGTTTTTGTGTCCATAAAGATGACATCATTGAGATGTTTCTGGTCCCCCAGCCAGAACCAATTGAAATCCCTCTGCTTTCCGAAGATTTTCTGTGGTTCATACTGAGCCATGTCTGCTGGGGCAGGTAGTCTTACACCGACATGATGATCATTAGGAAAATAGACAGTAACCCAGAAGATATATTACACAAGACTTAAAGATGGGTCTGAAATATAGTGCAATGATCATAGATTGTCTTCATAATTAGGTTCTTTGGCCGGAGTGTATTGCATGTCAGGTGCATTGAGTTACTTGACTTATTCAACTCAGCATTACTGTTTGATCTTTAGATTTAATGGTCTTGGTTTTCTATTTGAAAACTATTTGACAGATACTATAATTCACTTCCTCCCAGATTCACATTGATTTAGGAATTAGTCCAAGAGCTGGCAATTCAATTAGGGGAGGATTTGATGGTGTCCTTTGTGTCAAATGTGTCTGTTGACTCCATCTGTTTTGTGGAAGAGGAGGTGGGTTGACTCTATGCTGAATCCCTATGGGTGCCATTCTGCCATGTATTCATTAATTCACACATAATTTGAAAAGCAGACAAAGAGCCGAATGCATTGTCTCTCGCCAGGCCCAGCCTGGAGTGGGAATGTCTGTCAAAATGGAGTCCTACAATGTGTTTTACTCATCTGTCATGTCTTCTCCCTCTCTTTTTGTCTTTTTAGATGGAAGACCCCAGTGGGAAGTGGAGGCGAAAATCATCCGTGAGAAAAGTCAAGGAGTAAGTAGAACATAAGCTTCCTACACCTCTCTGTAGCTTAGCTGTCACAAACATGATGTATATTATTCTGTATCATTAGGCTATATTTTTACAGCTGTTATATTGATGTAGCATTATTCATGAATTATTACTAAAGTATCCTGACTAATGTGAATGTCTGTGAAAAGTGGAAACGTTGACTGTGTTGGTTCCTTCTCCCAGTCGAGCGTCGTAGTGGAGGTCCCTCCCTACCACAGTAAGACCGTGACCTCGGCTGTTCAGGTGCAGTTTTACGTGTGTAACGGCAAACGGAAAAGGAGCCAATCACAACGCTTCACTTACCTGTCAGGTAGGAGGATCTACATTCTACACCAATCATAGTGCTTGAATTGCAAGTCTTTAGAATCACTGGCGGTTGTGTTCCACTGCAGATGGTTAGATCTGGCAACACGTGATGTTTAGCTAACATCTCATCAACCACATTTATATGATGTAGCAATTGTGTCGTATGTGTGGCAGTGGGAGTGTTCTAAAGACATACTGGAACAGGATCATGTGGAGTCACGTTGAAACCTGCTTTTCACTCCTCTGTTGACCTCTCAGGGGGATTGACAGAAAGCAGATACAGCCATGGAAAGCAGTAGCACACGCATACAAACATACATATGGCCAGGTCGCAATTGTAAATGAGAACTTGTTCTCAACTTGCCTACCTGGTTAAATAAAGGTGAAATATATATATATTTTTTTAAAATAAATACACACACTGTCGAGGATCCTGCTTTTGGGCTTAGCTAACTAACCCGGTTTTGGAGAGCTTTGAACTTACTTTCCCTCCCAGTTTGCATAGCTGTGTTTTTAAAGAAGAGGCACCTCCACTAACAGTTACATGTGCACCTGCCAACTGTTCATGTAAAGCACCATGAAACTCTATTGCTGTCTATTTCTGATGTGTATTTGCATTGAAGTTTTAGTATGCAAATCTCTGCTCTCCAGGAACATTTTACTGCACACAGGAATTGTGGGAATTTCAAACGGTGTTGTTTGTCTAAAATGAAATCTCTCCGAGGCTGAATTTTCTTCTTTTTTTTAACGTGGATTCTACAGTTTCCTAATGTTTTTCATTAAGTCAAATCCCTGCATAGTTACTTGATATTGTTATTGTTTTCCAACAATAACGTCAAACCAACGTTAGTCAAAACGAAAACTGTGTTGGCGGAATATAATGACAAGTGAGCAATTTCTGATATCTACCACAGCAGTGTGTGTGTTTAGATGTGTATGTGCCCCTCCACCCACTCTCCGTTTGCAGCACGTCGCCCACTCTTCAAGTGCTTCCTGTTTTCCACGCTACCCTACCAGGACAGCCAATTAGAGCACAGCACAGGAAGCCTGCTCTGTCAGTGTAGACGCCACTATTGTTACCACGGACACCGCACGCTTAATTGTGGCGTCACCGGCCCACCAATCACACTGTGCTACCTAGTGTGTGTGGGTAGTAGGGCCCTGGCTGGCCCGGTTTAGGGATGAACTGTGAGAAAAGAGCATCAGTTATCTTCTGAGATCCCTTAAGGAAGATGTCATGATTAGAATGTGTAGGGTTCTCAGGTGTTCCTGGTCAGGTGGTCAAGACAAGAAAAGCTTTGTCATTAGGGTTGGCCAAGTATGGATAGGTGCTGTCAGCATAGTCCAGAGGAAGACCCTTCTGTCTCTACAATATCGCAGTGCCTTTCCCCTTCAAAACGAAAACATGTAAAAAAGCACCATTTAACCCAATCTATCACAGTATCTCTGTCCCTTCCCCCTCAGACACAAGTCTTCCTGGCTGTATTCTCTCAGTAACATGCCTGTCAGAGGGAGGGCCATGGGAGGTAGTAGGGGTGCTAGGGGCTGTGAACTGGTTTGTCCTCCTCTTGGTTTCAGCATGGCTGGAAGGCATTTTGCTTCTCCCCATACTGCAGTCAACATGATGGCACCCAAACCCAACAACATATGCTCCCTCTCTCTGATTCAGAGCTGGGTCAAAATAAAACCCTGCCCGGTCACAAGCACCAGATTGGGAAATAGGTTACTGATTGGTACACAGCAGAGTTGTGCTATGCACTGTTGTAAAGGTGCTCCGTTTAAGTAAAGATTTCTAATCTAGTTAACACATACATTCTGAACTTGTGTGAACCACAGTGCTTTGACTTGGTGGATGTTGATTGGGAAGTTAATCCTGAGATTTGGCTATTTGTGGTGTTCCAGAATTTGGTAAAACAAATGAGTACTGCCTTGTGTTTTTCTTTGGAATTCATTATCTGTTGTCATAATCATCACATGCGTCACCAAAATATTTATGGCTGCAATGACAGATTTGAATATATTAATGCTGGTATCATATGAATGGCAATGTGTTGGTTTCCCGTACTGAGTTTCTCTCACTCTCTCTCTCTCCCTCACTCTCACTCACTGTCTCCAGTCCTGGTGAAGCAGGAGCACAACAGAGAAGAGATGGAAGGGCCCCCTGCTGTGCCCCCCATGCCCGGTATGTCCATGCCCCTGGCCCATGCTGCCAGCCTGGTCCGCAGTACCCACACCCAGCTGCCTTCCCCTGAGCAGGGCCACCCACCGGACGGCCTTCTGTCCAGCTCTCCCCGGGGCCTGGCTGCGGGCCCCGGCTCCAGCCTCCATACTCTGCAGCCTGCCTGCCCCCTCATGGGCTCCCCCTCCTTCCAGCACCTGCCTCACCTCCAGGGCCGAGGCCTCCACACGCCTGCTGACTGCCACATGACGTTCCATCCGGGCCCAGCCCCTCCCAACAGGCCCTCCTACCAACACCATCCTATGCAGCAGAGTCACACCCACCCCGGCCACCTAAGCAACCTAAATCCCAACCTGCCCTACAATGGCCAGCCCAGCCTTTCCATGAACACTGGGGGTCCGCAGGGCTATGAGAGGATGCCTTACCACCAGCAGCAGTCTGACCCTGGGGCCTCCCACCCCCACCCCATGGGGCTGGGTATGATGTACCACTCCTCCCCATCTACCTCCACCCAGCAGGCCTCCAGCCCCCACAGCCCCATCTCCACGGCCCCCCACAGCCAGCCCATGACCCACTCCTCTCACTCTGCCCCTCACCTGCTCTCCATGGGCTACCACTGCCCCCCCAACCCCAGCCAGGTGCCCTCGGCCACCCGCCCCAACCACCCCATGGGCCAGCCCTCACCCACCCACCCCAACCATCCGATGCAGCCCTCCCCCCAGCTGCAGAGAGCTATGGGGGGCTACCACCCCACCAGCCAGAGGTCTGCCTCCTGTCCCACTACATCCAGTGCCCCTCCAGCCCACATGGTTCCCTCGCCCCATTCCGGGCCATCCTCCCCCCAGCTCCACTCCCTGCCCTACCAGTCGCCCACCTCTCCCTCCCCCACCGGCAGCCCTCTGGGCCCCCCAGCACACAGTCCCCAGGCCAGCAGCCCTGTCATGTCCAGCCTGTCCCCAGGCTCATGCAGCAGCAACCCCGTGCAGCAGCACCCCCTTGCCCCCCAGCAGAGCCCCTTCCCTATGGAGGGGGAGAGTGTGAACATCAAGCAGGAGCCGAAGGAGAGAGAGCCCACCTTCAGATCCATCGGCCTGCAGGACATCACACTGGACGACGGTAAGACACAGCTCTGTCTGTCAGCCTCTCCATCTCTCTATGTGTCTGTACTCACTACACTCTCTCTGTATCTCATTCTCTCTTGATTAGAGGGAATTTAAAAGCCCTTACATTTTCATTATTTTATTATCCTTTTAGAAAGAAAAAAAAGTTGCATTACATTACATTGTTGCATAGCATCCAGCTAACACGTGTTTTACAAAAATGCTTCTGTTTTATAAAGATACCTTCCACCAGTTACTGAATTCTCCTGGGGGAAATGATGTCTCGTTGTAGTGATTTGTATTTCAGAAATACAGCACTTAAACTGGCAGTTGGGTTTTGTACACAGTAGGGTTGTTATTGAGTGGTCCTGACAGGAGGATTGGACATCATAGCAGCACAATAGACTAATGACTCTCACACTATTGACCTCGTCACAAATAGCTCATCCCTAGCTCTATCTATCGCTCTCTCTCTCACACACACACACACACACACACACACACACACACACACACACACACACACACACACACACACACACACACACACACACACACACACACACACACACACACACACACACACACACACACACACACACACACACACACACACAAAGGAGATTCATTCTTTGGGTTTTATACCACAGAGACCACAGCCGCTGTAATTACTGTGTGTGGAAGGCCCTTTCCATTCTGAAGAGGACTAATGTACCTCTATTTACGGTGGTATAACAAACTGACTGGAGAATGATGAGACTAACTCATTAACAGTGCCTCTTCACTTCAAGGACACTACAAATCCTAACTCGGCACAAGCCGTCTGAGAAACCACCATTCCCCATTTAGTTTCTAATCTGCCATGCACAGCCACTTCTGCTTCTCTGCACACTGGTCCCGCTCAGTCACGCAGTCAAATGGCCCATAGTTAATAAACAGCCTGGAGTGGCTGCGATAGAAAGTGTGTGTGCATCAGGAAGTGCTGTATTGTGTGCTAGCAAGGGCCAGGCTAATTACACGGCCCATTATCAATAAGTCATGTATGAAAGGCCATCAGACACAAGTTCACCAGCTGCATAATGCACTGCATGTGTATGCCTACACACACTCATACACTCAGACTTAGTCGCACAGTTGTGTGTACGCACGCATAATCATAATCAGTATATCCTTAATTACTCACTCTCTATTTTTCTCTCACACTCTCCAACACACATGCACACACACATTGTTAAAGTAAAAGTCTGGCTGCCAAGTGTTCAATTGGGTTGAGATCTGGTGACTGACGCGGCCATGGCATATTGTGAAACATCAGCAAGTTGAGCATTCGGTCACCGAAGCTTCTGCCAAATGTGCCCCCCTCCCACCCAAACTCACTGAGATCTCTTCTATCCATGGTAGCCAAAATAATGGGCAACTGGGCCTGCCCAGCATTTTTATATACGACCCTAAGCATGATGATGGGATGTTAATTCCACACCAGTGTGGAAGCACTTGCTTTCAATATGCTTTGTATCCCTCATTTACTCAAGTGTTTCCTTTATTTTGGCAGTTACCTGTACATACCAAGAAGAAAAGTGTGAGAAAAGTTGTTGACTGAAAAGACTGACAGGTTCACCCTGGGATTAGTAAGTCCCTGTCTGAGCGAGGCCTAGAAATAGCTTCTGTGCCATGCAGGCTCTGTAGGACGCACAAACAAACACACACACAAAACACACACGCACACACACGAGCACACACTGGCTCTGTAGGACATCATGAAGCAGTGAATGACTGAGCAGCGCAGTGCAGCAATGGAACGACTGAGTTTTTAGGAGGTCAGAGCAGCACATGAAATATACCACAGAACAGACCAGGGTTCATGTGTATTTAAGTATTTGTTATTTAAATACATTGTTTTGTGTATTTGACTATTTTCAAATAATGTGGCCTGAATGAACTACTTCTATTGGAAGTATTTGAAAGTATTTCCGGTAACACTTTATTTGGATAGTCCATATGTAGATGCTCTACAGACTATCAGTAACATTTCAACTAACTATCTACTAACCCTAGCTCTAACTTTAACCCTAAACTTAACCCTTACCCTAACCTTATTCTTAACCTAACCCTAACCTTAGCAAGCAGTTGTTTATCAACAGATAGTTTGTTGATAGTATGACCATCTGTAGAGCATCTACAGAGCGAAAATCCGGACTATCCAAATCAAATCTGATCATATTTTCAAATACTTATTTCAAATACTATATTAAAATAACCGAGTTAAATGCATGGGAGTGTATTTGAGTCAGTGTATTTGAGTGTTTTCAAATACTTTCCAAGTGTATTTATAAATACATTCAAATATTGAACTACTTTTCTTTTCAAATAAAAAAATATCTAAATACTTATATCATGTCTTTGAAAGTGATTGAACTCTGTTCTACTAGACTATCTGTGTCTTTCTGTTAATGTCTGTATGTCTGTCTATCTGTCTGAGTTCTAGTATTCTAACTGAGTGCAGGGTCAGTTAGTTACATGTCAGTCAGTGCTGATATGTACATTTTGATATCATAGTCATTCCCTGGTAGGATTTCAGTATACAGTAGTATCACCAGGGGTGCAACTTTCACTTGGGAAATGCCATTTTTGTCCCTCCCCAATTTTATCATTGGAATGTGATACAAAACGAGGCAACTGTGCGCTTTAGGATCATGCGGACGCCTCCGAGCGATCGGGTAGGCTGTTTGGAGTGTTTATCCTACTATTTAAAAATATATATAAATATATATATATATATTAGTCCCCCCCCCCCACTTCTAAAACCAAAGTTGCGCCCCTGAGTATCACTGTAGTATTGCCTGCATAGACTCGTGTCAGCAAAAGTGTGCGTGTGTGTACCACCACGTCACAGTGTAAAACTGTTGTGGTGAGCTAACAGATGGCCTTGGTGACTGGTGACGTACGCCACACAGGGGCCATGTAGAGTGTGTGTGTGTGCAGTAGGTCTACTGTGGGTGTGGGGGGGTCAGGAGTGGCACAGACTTACTGACAGATGGACAGACGAGTTGAGGATCCCACCCAACTGGCAGTATGCACCCAAAAATGCATCCCCACTTCTCATACTCCTCCTAGACGAATTCTCATCTCCAATAAACAGGTTTATAACAAAGAGTATGTATTTATCAGTAAGAGGCAGGAGGAGGCATTTCTTCTGCTGGAGCTAGCAGCTGAAAGGAAACTGCTGTGTACAGGACCTCTGCTTCTTTATTGGTAGGTACAGTAGTCTATATTTGGTTTAGTGTCCATATTTAGTGTCAATATATTTCCAATCTTCCTGAACAGTGTTAATGTGAGTGCACTATTAACAGGGACAGTAATTGTACAGTAGTGTGTATAGCGTGCTGTAGGTGTGTGCAACCTTGCTCTCCCCCTTCCTCTCTTGTGTGAATGTGAGTGAACCCTCTTGTGAGGGTGATTACGGCCGTCATGGTGACAGACTGAACCACTTGTGGTGCCGACCCGTGTGTTTATCTAATTAATCAGCTGGCCCTGTGTTTGCACAGACAACACACATACACAGTGCAGACGGGCTGCGGCGGGGGGTGGGGGGGGGGGGGGGTAGCGGAGGCTGTGTGTGTGTGACACGGCGTGCCTGCATCTTATGTTTGCTCTCCTGCTCGGGCCACAGCTGTCTCTCGCCGTGAGCACGGCATTCTGGGTTAATAATAGGCCGGGCCTGCTGCTCCCGCTCTTCTTGTGAGAGACAACGACATAGAGCAGGCACACACACTTATTTCTAGCGCTGTCATAGTGTACACACACAGAGAGAGACACAGGCACATAGTACACACAGTAAATGCACCCACCAAAAACAGCCATATTCACGTCAGTACTATGAGTATGGCGCCACACATTGTAAACACTGTGCACACAGTAGTTAATCACATACTTTAGGCAGTTTTCTCAGGCACAACTCTATATACAAATACACGAGCAATGCTGCTTCCAGAGCATGTGCACGGTCCATTTTGACACAGCATAGCCAACAACACACAGACATAAACACACACACGTGTACATTTACAACATGGGCTAATCTGGATCTGTTACTAAGGCTCCTAAAACATAGCTTTCACCAGACTCCAATCCCCTCCATGAGGTAGGCCCTGTCCATCTCTACTACTACAGACCCAGGGATCCAACCTCTAGTCTACAGGTTGCACTACCACTAGACGGAAGTCACAGAACCCTGGCACCATGCTGCTGGTCAGTTTGGGTCAAGCAGGCCTCAGTCTCCAGAGTCCTGAGTTGTCCCCAACAGGGGAAACTCTCCTCTGGTGCTCTGTGGTTTGGTGGCTTTGTGGCTTGGTCCAAGTCCCAGCCCAGCCAGTGCATGCTTCTAACTTCTAACCGAGCATGGCAGATAAATAACACAACTCTCTATTCATGTGAGGAAAAAACAACAGTGGTAGGAAAATGCATCAGGCCTGGACCTAACCAAACTCAGCTAGTTAAACACAATCACAAACGCACACCGCCGGCCCTGGAACAAGTGGAAACTGACTTTGTTTGTCATCTTTCCATACAATTAAAGACTTAGGAATGTAATGAAGGCAGAGGTATTGGCAGTGTAGCACCAGCGTCGAGTGCTGGGCTCTGGGGTTCAGGTCCTGCCACTGTGCCTTTCTCTCTCTCTCTGTGTGCGTGTGTCTGTTGGTGTGTGCTTTTCAGTGTGTTTCTCCGTCAAGATGTTGGCCAGCGGCAGGCAGACGGAGTGCCCGGGCAGGCCGGAGATCCTTGGTAATGTTGGAACTTAACATTAACCTTCAGCCAGGAAAACAGAAAGAGAATCCTTTTATTTGTTTACAGAGTCCCATATCAATGTTTTGAATATAATATTGTCTTGTTTGTATGCAAATGGTCTCTTGTACCAGCTCGTGGGTTGTGTTATCGGGTAGCTTGTTTATCTTAGATGTCATTGTTGATTTGTGTTTCCTAACATAGAGCCACTGTTATAGTTGATATCCCTATTAAATCCTGTAGTGTGCTTTGTGTGACAGCAGCTATCTGTCAAGTGTCTCAGAGAACTGTTGAGTCACTCTGCCCTGCTCTAGTAAACAGTAAAGTGATGTACATTGCCCCTACACACACACACACACACACACACACACACACACACACACACACACACACACACACACACACACACACACACACCATAACACTTCTCCACATGGCAGTCAGCTTACTGCAGTTATCCTCCATTCTAGTTATGTGGATGCAGGAATTCTTCTAACTCACTAAACTAGCCTCCGGTCCGGACAAATCTCTTAAAATGCCATTAGGTGCCATTAGGTGTTTAGTCACTGTGAAATGCAGCAGACACATAGAATGTGTCATTATCTGATCCCTACTGCACATCCTAAGGTGATGGTCTATTGTGGTAGAAGTTTAGATGAATCTTCTGGTTGGCCATTCCGGATCCTATTGGCTTCCATTCCAACATTTTAGGACGGCCATTCTGGCTCCAATCATGCTGGCTTCCACCTTGTAACTCACTCTTGTGTTCATTTGATGGCTTCCTGTGAGCAGACATTATAGGGGCCGGATCAAAAGACATGTGTCTTGTGAATCACTTACAAATGGGAAATCCACAGAGGATTCACAGAGATGAGTGACTTTGTTAATACTACAGCAGTGTTCTAATGAGGCTCTAGTGTTCTCACTGGAGCTCTACTGTTACTGTGATCTGTCTCTCTGGCAGCGTGTCAGACTAGAGTAACAGACTACAGAGCTACAGTTAAACAGGCGAAAAAGAGATAACAGATTGACTCAGAGATGTTAGCCTAGCAACCCTGGAACGTTTTTAGTCATCTAGTTTCTGTTACTGAAACTGACCATATATTTCCAATGAAATATGATCATTAAGTGGACTTATCCATTTGACTTGAACGTCTTATGTTTTCTCTTCTACCCGAGGCTCTCTGAAGATGTGTGCATGTCATTGCAAGTCTTCCTTTTGACCAACTGAATCTTGGCTTGCCTGTCCCGTGCCTTGCACAAGTGTTATCCATTGTAACATGTTTTCCTCATTTGGTAGAGTGGAGAGAACAATCAGTCAGTCTTCTTGTTATTTTCTTAAGCTGGTTCTCTGTTGGAGCGCCCTACATGCCCTTTTCTACTTCACACTTCAGTGTTTGTCTGTCAGGGAACGTTTTCTCAATCTGTCAGAGGGGAACCAGGGTGATTACCTGTTTTCCATCCTAACTGACGACTTGTTAATCATAGAAAATCCACATCTGTTTGACTGTTTCACTTCTGTTTCTCATTGCAGAGATTATTTTAACAGATCCCTTTTAGACATGAAATGTATACATCTAGACCTGACGTTAAAGATCACTGTGTGATTCGAAACAAAGAAAAGCAAAGAAAAAGAATTGGGGTCAGAAAGGACACGCTATGTAGATTTAATAAGTGCAGTCTGTTTCTCCCCTATGACTGGGTTAGGTAAAGTGATTAATGTGAGTTTCCCCTTTGAGATAATGACATGACACACACTGAAAACCTTGTTTTACCACCAATCAGTACACTGATGGACTTTGATCGAGGAGGGACTCTCTGTCTTTGACTGTAATTAGCCTAAGTCACAGTGATTGAAGGGTTCGTTCCCCACTACAGTACTGTCTGAGAGGTGACACCGGTCTGATGGGGAGGGAAGGCATGTTCATGGGCTGGTTTAGTCACACATTCAGTAACGTAGACTAGCCCTAGGACCAGAGAGGTATGCCTTAGAAGCGAAATGACGGTTCACTGTATGAGAAGCAGTTCTCTGGCTTAATAGGGACCCCCCCTCCTAGTCATATAAAGAGGATCTCCCTCCCAGAGGGTTAAAGAGACCCAGGGTTCTCTGTAGTAAGCTAGGCTAAATCATCACGTTTCTGATGCGGCCATAAAAACAAGCCAATCTGAGACATTGGTTCAGCTATGAAACTACTGAAGTCAAGCACAATTTGAAAGATTTTTCCCATATCTACATCAGATTATAGACCTAGTTGATAATATTTTATATAACTGTCAGTCTTGTTAGAGCCCATTTTGAAACCTTACCAGTAGTCGATTAATAGGATATCTAATGCCCGTGTGAAAGTTTGCATCGTTTTGTGTGTTTTGTGTGTGATGTGTGTGTTCTGTGGAAAGTTTTCTAAACAGACACACAACTGCAGATAGACATTGTGCTTGAGACTTACATTAAACACATACAATAATGGTTCATTTTTAGTTGAACGTTTCAGCTCGTGTGCTGTGTTTAGAACGTGGATACATTGTTGTAGACTGATGTTTTATGTAAAGCTGTCTGTCGCAGTTAACCGAGAAATACAGTCTATGTGTGAAGATAGATAGCCGTGTGTGATGGGAGAGGAAGAACCATCCGCCCACGCCAACAGGATAGAGACAGTGGCTAGCCAGCCAGGCACAAAGGCCTGCCCCTCCCTCTGTCACATCAGCAGTAGTAGCAGCTCACAGATCACACAAACAAACACAAATAAACACCTCTATTTCTATCATGGAACCACCAATAAGTTTTCACTGTTTTTTTTATGGTAGTCAACTAGCAAGTACAGTTGAAGCTACAGTATTCATTGTCGATACTGTAAAATTATGTTTGAAATAGTTGTATTACTTTTATGTTTGAAATAGTTGTATTACTAGACAAATTTATTTGGGGGGATTTTTGAGAATGTACCAGTTTTACAGGAGTGCAATGACTTTGAGATGTTGTAATTGTATTCAGATATATAGCTGATGAGTCTTAGGGATGGGTGTAACAGTTGATATATAGCTGATGATTCTTAGGGATGGGGGTAACAGTTGATATATAGCTGATGATTCTTAGGGATGGGGGTAACAGTTGATATATAGCTGATGATTCTTAGGGATGGGGGTAACAGTTGATATATAGCTGATGATTCTTAGGGATGGGTGTAACAGTTGATATATAGCTGATGATTCTTAGGGATGGGGTAACAGTTGATATATAGCTGATGATTCTTAGGGATGGGGTAACAGTTGATATATAGCTGATGATTCATAGGGATGGGGGTAACAGTTGATATATAGCTGATGATTCTTAGGGATGGGGGTAACAGTTGATATATAGCTGATGATTCTTAGGGATGGGTGTAACAGTTGATATATAGCTGATGATTCTTAGGGATGGGGTAACAGTTGATATATAGCTGATGATTCTTAGGGATGGGGGTAACAGTTGATATATAGCTGATGATTCTTAGGGATGGGGTAACAGTTGATATATAGCTGATGATTCTTAGGGATGGGGGTAACAGTTGATATATAGCTGATGATTCTTAGGGATGGGGGTAACAGTTGATATATAGCTGATGATTCTTAGGGATGGGGTAACAGTTGATATATAGCTGATGATTCATAGGGATGGGGGTAACAGTTGATATATAGCTGATGATTCTTAGGGATGGGGGTAACAGTTGATATATAGCTGATGATTCTTAGGGATGGGGGTAACAGTTGATATATAGCTGATGATTCTTAGGGATGGGGGTAACAGTTGATATATAGCTGATGATTCTTAGGGATGGGGGTAACAGTTGATATATAGCTGATGATTCTTAGGGATGGGTGTAACCGTTGATTTATATAGCTGATGATTCTTAGGGATGGGGGTAACAGTTGATATATAGCTGATGATTCTTAGGGATGGGGGTAACAGTTGATATATAGCTGATGATTCTTAGGGATGGGGGTAACCGTTGATTTATATAGCTGATGATTCTTAGGGATGGGGGTAACAGTTGATATATAGCTGATGATTCTTAGGGATGGGGGTAACCGTTGATTTATATAGCTGATGATTCTTAGGGATGGGGGTAACAGTTGATATATAGCTGATGATTCTTAGGGATGGGGGTAACCGTTGATTTATATAGCTGATGATTCTTAGGGATGGGGGTAACCGTTGATTTATATAGCTGATGATTCTTAGGGATGGGGGTAACAGTTGATATATAGCTGATGATTCTTAGGGATGGGGGTAACCGTTGATTTATATAGCTGATGATTCTTAGGGATGGGGGTAACCGTTGATTTATATAGCTGATGATTCTTAGGGATTAACAACTGGAATACAGAATATCAAGGCTTTTAATTAAATTGATGAAAAAGTATCATTCTTGATTTGTGTTAATGAAGAAATTATTATTTAACCCCATACACAGCAAAATGTGGTTAAGAAATACAAAGGGAAGATCTTAAGATGAATTAATTTGAACGGACTCCCTAATGTCTTGATAATACTCTGAATTTAATCTACACATGATTTGACTGTTCATTTTCCTCTCACTCCATCTACCAATAATATACCACATATATAAATACCCATATATAATATGACCCATATAAAGCAGATGCTGACTTGTCCATCAGACACGGTGGGCCATTAAATGTATGATTTCACAACAGACAGTTGCACAACAAGTGGCCAGTTGTAGGTAAGAGAAGAGGAATCCCCAAGCAGCAGGGCTGGTACTGTTACTGTGGTGTATGGACAGGTCTGCCTGAATACCTGCGTGTCTATCTGTCTTAATGTGTGTCAAACTGTCAGAGCTCAGAGGACTCACTCACCATCTCCTCGCTCTAAACCAGATAGTCAAACCCTCTCCTCTCTTTGCCCTCGGTCTCTTTGACCTGCCATGACTTTTGACACCTATGTGCCACATCAGGAAATTAACGGTGTATGAATGCCGCCACTGCTGCACGAATGCAAAGCTACCAATCGCTGCTGTGTGGAAAATATCTTCACTTTTTCCACAAATACCAAACCAGGCTACGTATCCTCTCCTTTCACTCTCTATTTCTCTCTCTTCTCTCTTTTCTCTCTCTCCCCTCTTTCTTCTCTCCCTCTCTTCTATTTCTTCTCTTTCTCCCTCTCTCTCTTTCTCATCCTCCTTTTCTTTCCACAGGTACTGTAGTAAACCAGATGCAGCTTCAGTTTAGCGTGATATGGGGGTTAGAAGTTGATTTACATTACGACTGTGGTTTTTACAGGCTCCCCGCTGGTCCTCCCGCTGAGCCACGCTGGGCCCGGTGTGAGCTGAAAACAGCTTTGGCACCACTGTAACAATCAGGCCTCTGTTGGAGGCATCTCCAACATGCCCCACCGCCAGAGAGCGAGAGAGAAAATAACTTATTTATTTAATAGCAGGCCTAGCTAGCTCTGCCTGGCAGAGTAATTACCTACAGCACTGTGCTTGAGTGCCTCTCTGGGGTCGACAACATGTGTTGTAACAATGGATTAGTTTTATACAGGCCCATTTACTGCGCTCACAAATCCACAATAATAGGCCAGAGGAAATGTACTCAAGCTCCATTAAGAGGTGGAAGAAATGAAGAAACGCAATAGAGAGCTGGTGCTCGCTAGGCCATTCAATAAATGGAGGATGATATTTATAGGAGTCGACATGTTGTGGTGGTAAAGACTAAATATCTTGGACGCTGTCAAAGGTCAAGTCTGACGGTAATGACACACGGCAGTGAATGGAATAGTTTCCCCTCGCTTTCTGGTTGTTGACGGTGGTTTTGTCATTCCAAAGCTGTGAGTTGAACCTCTGGGTCTTGCCAGTGTATGTATGATTGAGTTTTTCCCTCTGTCTCTCCACTGTGATATGCTGAAGCTGAACTTTTCTGTGTTCAGAGTAGTCAGTAAGTGAGCTGGGCAACATCGCCCTCTGCTGGTAAACATTTGTATTTTCTCACAGTCCGAATGCATTCAGGAACACAATTTAGATTTGATTTCTTGATAATATATGACAATTAATGTGTCCTCAAAAACTTTGGGTCAATTGAAGTTGAAGAAAGCCTTGCTAAGGTTAAGTAGCCTATAATAATAAACCCTCTGGACTGTGTTGTTCAGCTGTAGTGAACCTGTATCCTCTCTCTTTGTGTTTCCAGTGAATGAGATCATCGGCAGAGACATGTCCCAGTCCCCTGGTGGCGGTGCCCAGTCGTAGCACTGTCCGTGGCCAGGCCTCCACACACCCAGCTGGGCATAGCAGTGTCCTCACCAGCCCCAACACCACCACCTCCACCACAGGACTTTACCTGCCTCTAGGCAGGACAGACTGGGCTGAGATTCCCCTTTACACTTCATGGACCTACCAGTCCACAAAAAGACACTCCAGACACACATGAACAAACCTTTAATATACCCACATGACAGCAAAAGAGCTCAGATTCACCCACCTACACATGTATACATCAGATTATAAACAGGAGAACACCGCAGGGTGTTGACAAACTGTAGGATTATTGGGGTCAGTGAGTGTCAGAAAGATGAGGAACATGTTCTCTGTTCAGTTGACTTCGGGTTCATTTTTAGCATTAGTTCTCAGGCCTGGGCTCAGATCCCCAGAGGTGATCACTGGTTTAGAGAGTGATCACCTCCTAAACGGTTTCTATGCAGCTAAACTCTCTGCTCAGGGTGTCTGGTTGGAGTATGTAATATACCCTCTCAAGTCACAATGTTGCCCCTAACAGTGTAGTGCTCAGTGAGGAAAAATAGGATCCCTCAGTAGGAATAAAGAAGTTTGAATACTGTACTCGTGATTTTCCTCACCAGCATAGACCTCGACGGTACAAACACCCCGGTTGGTTGAGTGATGTCACAACAGCACCTCCTGGGAGTGTAGAGGTAGTACTGCAGCCCCACTGCGACACCCCCATCACCCTAGTCCTTCTTTGTTTCTGGGTGCCTGGGAGCCCCTTCTCTTCTTCTCTGGTGCTGGACTGGGATCTGTAATATGCAACATTCCACACTTCTAGTGACCTTCCAGCCATGTAGATATAGTGCCTTCAGAAAGTATTCACACCCCTTGACTTTTTCCACATTTTGTTGTGGTACAGCCTGAATTTCAAATATATTAAATGTAGACGTTTTTGTCGCTGGCCTACACGCAATACCCGATAATGTCAAAGTGGACTTATGTTTTCAGAATTGTTTATAAATTCATAAAAAATTAAAAGCTGAAATGTCTTGAGTGAATAAGTATTCAACCCCTTTGTTATGACAAGCCTACATAAGTTCAGGAGTAAAAATGAACTTAACAAGTCAAATGAGTTGCATGGATTCAACCACAAAGACCAGGGAGTTTTTCCAATGCCTCGCAAAGAAGGGCACCTATTGGTAGATGGGTAAAAAAAAAAGCAGACATTGAGCATATCCCTTTGAGCATGGAGAAGTTATTAATTATACTTTAGATGGTGTATCAATACACCCAATCACTACAAAGATACAGGCCTCCTTCCTAACTCAGTTGCCAGAGAGGAAGGAAACGGCTTAGGGATTTCACCATGAGGCCAATGGTGACTTTAAAACAGTTACAGAGTTTAATGGCTGTGATAGGAGAAAACAGGATGATTCAACAACATTGTAGTTATTCCACAATACTAACCTAATTGACAGAGTAAAAAGAAGAAAGCCTGTACAGAATAAAAATATTCCAAAACATGCATCCTGTTTGCAACAAGGCACTCAAGTAATACTACAAAAAAAATTGGCCAAGCAATTAACTTTTTGTTCTGAGTACAAAGTGTTATGTTTGGGGCAAATCCAATACAACACATTACTGAGTACCACTCTCCATATTTTCAAGCATAGTGATGGCTGCATCATGTTATGTGTATGCTTGTAATCAAAGGACTGGGGGGATTTTTAGGATAAAAAAATAAGCAGAATGGAGCACAGGCAAGATTCTAGAGGGAAATCTGGTTCATTCTGCTTTCCACCAGACACTGGGAGGTGAATTCACTTTTCAGCAGGACAATAACTTAAAACACAAGGCCAAATCTACATTGAAGTTGCTTACCAAGAAGACAGTGGATGTTCCTGAGTGGCCAAATTACAGTTTTGACTTAAATCTGCTTGAAAATCTATGGCAAGACCAGAAAATGGTTGTCTAGCTATGATCAACAACCAATTTGACAGAGCTTGAAGAATTTAGAAAAGGTTAATGGGCAAATGTTGCACAATCCAGGTGTGGAAAGCTCTTAGAGACTTACCCAGAACACTCACAGCTGTAATCACTGCTTAAGGTGCTTCTACAAAGTATTGACTCAGGGTGTGAGTACTTATGTAAATGAGATTTCTGTATTTCATTTTCAATAAATTAGCAAACATTTATAGAAACATGTTTTTACTGTCATTATGGGTTATTGTGTGTAGATGGTTGAGATGTTTTACATTTCATTAATACATTTTATATTCAGGCTGTAACACAACAGAAGGTGGAATAAGTCAAAGGGTATGAATACTTTCTGAAGCCACTGTATCTGTATATTATTACTACCCTTTCCTCCTGACTCCCCAAACCTCCTCTTCAGGTTGAACAAATGCCTTATAAACATTGTTAAATAGCAGCTTTGAATGATAGGATGGTAAACGCTTTTGTTGTTTGTTTGCACATCTGACTCTTCATGCAGAGTATGACTTTGATTTTTAAAGAAATTAGATGGATTTCTGAGTTTGTGATATGGAGACGCTTGACTTTCAATTAATATAATGTTTTATGCGATGGATAGATGAACACTGGTTTTCTCCAGACCGAGGTAGCCCGTTAAGACAAGTAAATATATATATTTGTAACTGTAAGTAGACTCGTTGGAGTTTAATTAAAGGTGGTGTTTGAATTATCCACAGAGCAAGACGGACCTGTGTTCCTCTGAGCTCTGTCATGCAATAACTAATGTGCGTCTGAAATGGCACCCTATTCCCTGTATAGTGCACTACTTTTGGCCAGCACACTGGTCAAAAGTAGTGCACTATACAGGGAATCGGGTGTAATTGTGGATGTACACTAACTGTCTTGATGCCCTGGGCCCAGTTTTTCAAAACTTTTAATCTGGATAAGGATGATCCGGATTCTGTAATCCTTTTTTGCAATCCAGGATCAGATTAATCATGTTGTTTTTGGGCCAGTTTTTCAGAAAATAATCGGATAGGATCATTCTGATCCACAACATGAAGATCACAGAATCCAGATTGTCAGTGCTTTCAACAGGCCTACACCTTTCCATCTAGTAGACAGATTATGGTACTACTACACTGTCATAGGGAAACAGAGATGAGTAAACTACATGAATAAAGGTAACTATATGACACCTTTCTAAATCCACCCTGAATACACCCTTCCAGTGGGATCAAGATAATCCAGATTTTAGGCATCAAAACTATCACTACCTTTTTTGAGTAAAAAAAATGCATAAACTACATTTAATCCTGATTTAATGGTCAGATTGGATTACCAAATCTGGAGGATCAGAATAATTTTGTTTTCTTTTGAAAAACCCAATTCTAACATGTAATTTTATCCGATTGCAGAAATCCGATCAGATCACTTTTGAAAAACTGTGCCCAGAGACTGTGTGCCTTCCACTTTGTAACAACCATACCTTCTGAGGGTAAAGCAGCTTCAATCGAAATACTATTGGAAATAATATAACACATTGAAAACTGCAGATTTAAACTGTTGATAAAAGTATTTTATATACAGTCCTTTATATATCTGTATTTATGTATAGCCCCCCCTCCACCACCCCTGATGAACAAGGTTAAGTTAGTTTTAAAAAACGACTTCCATTTTTGTATGCTGTTGGTTCTTCCACGCCCCTTGTGTGTTGCACATCACAACAATCACGACAAATGATAATTTTGTCTTCAGGATGGTACCTTAACAAAAATATGTATTTGTCAATCTTCCTCCTTGGGGAGACATACAGACTGCGAATGTATGGAATATTGATAGCAATAATAAAAAGATTTTCAGTTTGCCTGAGAATTACAACAACAAAAAGTCCAAACAAAATGACAAAGCTGAGTGTTAAAAAGCAACATATTCCAGTCCAACATCATCATAAGGATGTTTACAGAATGTGATTCTGAATGCTGGATAGATGTATGTATGTATGCCATACATTACTTAGCCATGCTGTAATATAACATGTTGATTGGTCTGGGTAGGAACAACTCCTATTGCCTTAACATGTTCTCTGTGATTGGACAATGATATATGTATATTCTTGCATGTATATTTTTTTCTCTTAGAGGATGTTGCTAATGACAACTGTCAATCATGTCCAAGTCCAATCAGAAATAGAAAATAATTCTCCTATACACAAAAAACCTGCCTGATGCCTTTAAAAAACATTTTAAAAATAAATTTAAAAATAACCTTGATGCCTATAGTTGTAGGTGCAGCAGAGATGCTTGGTTCTGTTACTTCAAGGCTCTGTTTACACAGGTAGTTCAATTCTGATCTTTTTCTCACTAATCAGATCAGCTCTGAAAAAGTTCTGTGATTTGTCAAAGAACCAATTAGTGGAACAAATATCAGAATTGGGCTGCCTGTATAAACGCAGCCTTCTAGAGTATCAGCACAATACTTATTAGTCCTGCATACCAGAGGGCCAGTCAGTGAATCTGCCTTGTAAAGGACACAGTGCAAGCGTCTTAGTAGATTATATTAAGTGTGGATGTGTGCGCTTGTACCCAATAAACTGTAGATAAGTGTTTTTTTACAATGAATTTCAGTTCTGTACAATACAAGCACACAGATGCATTAGGCTACTATGCAAACCATGACGAAAGCACCATGACAACGTGATATTTGGCAGGAAGTACAAAATAACTGGTTTGTTTGTAATAATCTCTCGTGGCTTTTGTTTTATGTGTAAAACCTATTCAAACAGTGAGGAGAGAATGTCACTATTTGTTTATTTAAACTATAGGAATGCCTTAACTCATGTGTTGAATATGAATTACTGGTTTGTTATGCTCTTCTGGGTTAATAATTTACTTGAGAATATACATTTTGGACAGCAGGATGTGTGTTACAAGAGGAAGGGCTGGCTCTAGTGCTGCTTGTGAGACTGTTACCTGATTCCCAGTATAGAGCTGATCAGAACCGTACTGTGCTGGCTTGGATGTTTCATTTTCACATGGTCCTTTACAGCACAGTTCCAGCACTATGTAGATGCGTAAACAGGGCAGCCCAGTACAGCTCGGCTTGGCGCAGTTTGGCCCTATAGTGTGAATGAGGCATATGAGTCCAGAAACAAGAGCAGCATTAAATTCAGTAACCGTTCGCTCTCTGTCATCCTCTTCTGGAAAACCAAAGATCAAACAATATGTTCCCATTTTACATACTGGTAAAAAGCAACACAGACTGACATTAGAACTCTATTTTTGATACTTTGAAATGGATGTCATTCCTTACGGTTGGGTACATATATCTATAAATATATGTTTTGTAAAAGAAAAGGGAAATACAGGTTTTAGCTGATGTTTACAGGAACCTTGTATTGTCATTTCATGTACATTTTGTATTTTAAAACCATTTTGTAATTTAAGACTGCAGTGCTTTTTGAAATTATTCAAAGGGAATACCTTGCATTTAGGCTCTTACAGTAGTGTATCAATAAAAATTCAAATGTCAAACTTTGGCTTTGTGTTTTTCTCTTTCTATACAGAACAAAAATATAAACGCAACATGGAACAATTTTACCGAGATTACACGATTACAAGATTTTACCGAGATACAGTTCATATAAGGAAACAAGTAAATTTAAATAACGTAGGCCTTAATCTATGTATTTCCCATGACTGGGAATACAGATATGTCATCCAGAACTGGGACATTTTCAGCTTCCAGGAATTGTGTACAGATCCTTGCGACATGGGTCTGTGCATTATCATGCTGAAACATGAGGTAATGGGGTGGATGAATGGCACGACAATGAGCCTCAGGATCTCATCATGGTATCTCTGTGCATTCAAATTGCCATCAATAAAATGCAATGGTGTTCGTTGTCCATAGCTTATGCCCATACCATAACCCCACTGCCACCCATGGGTCACTGTTCACAACGTTGACATCAGCATACCACATGCCATCTGCCCGGTACAATTGAAACCGGGATTCATCTGTGAAGAGCACACTTCTCCAGCATGCCAGTGGCCATCGATGGTGAGCATTTGCCCACTAAAGTTGGTTATGACGCCGAACTGCAGTCAGGTCAAGACCCTGGTAAGGACGACGAGCACGCAGATGAGTTTATGCAGAAATTCTTCCGTTGTGCAAATCCAGTTTATCAGCAGTCCGGGTGGCTGGTCTAAGATGATTCCGTAGGTGAAGAAGCTGGGGGTGGAGGTCCTAGACTGGCTTGTTTACACATGATCTGCGGTTGTGAGGCCGGTTGGACGTACTACCAAATTCTCTAAAATGACGTTGGTGGCTTATGGTAGAGAAATTAACATTCCTGCAGTCAGCATGTCAATTGCACGCTCCCTCAAAACTTGAGACATCAATGCCATTGTGTCGTGGACATTTTAGAGTCGCCTTTTGTCCCCAGTACAAGGTGCACCTGTGTAATGATCATGCTCTTTAATCAGCTTCTTGATCTGCCACACCTGTCATGCAGTGGGGTTGATGGCATTTGGATTATCTTGGCAAAGGAGAAATGCTCACTGAGGGGGATGTAAACATATGTGCACAATGGAAAATGTGCATATGGAAAATGTCTGATCTTTTATTTCAGCTCATGGGACCAACACTTTACATGTTTATATTTTTGTTCAGTGTAATTAAATTGGTAGTGTGGGAGGAATGATGATGATCCTGAAGAGATCACCAATAGACAAATCACTTTATTATGCAGGGCCTCATTTTGTTGGAGTCATCCATACCTACACTGGAATATACATGTAGAATTTACTGGATCAGCCTTTCAAATAGCCTACTAATAGGGATTACTAGGAGACCTTATTTAGGAACGTGTATGTGCCATTAACGATCCGAGACATCTTTTGCGCCACAAGTTGTCCAATTCAATCCAGTGTAAAAAATACATGTTGCATTATGCCATACATTAAAAAAAAAGTTACTAGTTGTCAATAAGCACACCATCCACCATGTCACAGACTACTGTATATTGGCCTCGTCTAAAATGTCTGACGTCGATAGAATTTAATTGATACAGTTCAGAACAAATTAAGGCAATTTAAACACTGGGGCAATAAAGTTTAATTTATTTATTCAAACAGTTATATACACATACAGTAGTTAAATTCATACAAGTCAAGTCTCAAACTTGCTTAAAAGAAACAAAAAATGTTTTCCATCAGCCACCAGAGGTCAGCCAAGCCACAGAGGGGGCTGCTATTGCACTCTGGGTAATATAGGCACAGCGAAAATGAGAAACCAGACACTAGTGTTCTCAGCAGCCCAGTCACAGGAACAACTCATTCGGCGTTATACATATATATTTTTATTTCGTTTTTTTTTTTTTTTTTTACACAGTTTGACAGTCCAAAAACAAGGGAGAATGGAAAGCATGCTGCAGAAGACGGTTTTCTATAAAATATAGTCTGGAAGAAAACAGAGATGGCACAGAGATCTACTCTCTTTAGGGATAAAGGATATTGCTTAAAGATCATGTAGACACACAGCCAACTCTTTTCACATTTAAATAAATCTAAATTTTAGGAAGAGTTTTTTTGGGATTAAACAAAAAAATCAATATTTGTCATGCTAGTATACTACAGAACTAAATGAGACTTCGGCTACTTGAGCTTTAGCCTAGTCTGATTGTAACAAAGACAAAGAGTGCTTGGACATATTATTCTAAATAGAATGGCATGCCATACAAATGCTTTCACAGCAGAAACAAACACTGTTACACAAGTAGCTGTCATTAAGCTCAGCATCCAGCATGTTACTGTGGCTCTCACTACTGTACATAGTGGCCTTGTCTTTTCTAGTTTTAGAAAAGGGAGTAGTGGAAGGAGCGTCTGATTTCCCTTCTATCCAGTACAGTAGTAGTTTGTTCCAATCAGTCTATATGGCTCTTATCTATTATTACACTGTACAGCCCAGCATTGGAAGGCACATCATTTACAACTAACATGCATACAGTACATAGTTTTTGCAGACATGCACACGGTAGGCTACATACAGTAGTGTTTTCAGACTGACAAACCAGACACAGGGGAATAGGGATTTTGAAGGTATGAACATCTCATATAGTGGGGCTGTAGTGGTCATTTAGCTAAAACAAGGGGAGAAGTGGTTTCATGCTTTAGGTGAGTGGTACATTTCATTGGCATCGTCAGTGGCTGTTATGGAAGTATTCACACAAGGCACTTTGTGCCAGACACACAGGAAGGAGGATGTGCATCATATATAAATATGTATACAACCTAGTGCTGTGGGGAGAGGTGTCTGTCAGTCTGTGTATGAATGTTGAGAGGGAGTTTGAGAAAGAGGCTAAGAGGGAGGAGAGTCGGCAGATTGTTTGCGGGGAGGTGTGTGTGTGTGTGTGTGTATATCAGTAGTGGAGGGAGAGGAGGTGACGAGGGAGAAGCGGAATCAGCGGTTGCGGTCCTCGACTCCTCCCTCCATGGTCGCGGTCAGCTGGTCGAGGTCAGTCGCAGCACACCAGCAGGCGGACGGGGAGACCAGACAGGGGGTGGTTGGCGCGCTCGGCCACGGCCCGCCTGGCTGACTCCTCGCTGGGGAAGGTGATCAGGGCCTCGCCGCTACGCTGGCCGCTGAAGTTGTACAACAGGAGGATGGCGTCCGGCTGGAGCTGGAGGCAACAAACCGCAGGAGATGGAGGAGAGATGAAGAGTTGGGGAGAGAGAGAGAGGGGATAGAAGCCACACCGCTCAGTCATTAGCACCATCCCAACACCAGGGGGCCACAATCTGGCAAAGGAGAAGAGATCCTGCACTGATCAACCCAGTAGAGTTGGATGAGTCAGACGAGAAACCACAGGTTTTGCATTTCCTTCTAATGCATGCTTCCCTTTAGAAGAGCTACAGTCCAAAAGCAATCCCCTGATCAGTCTGTGGGAGCAGGTTAGCAATGTGTTAATCAACTCAGAAAGAACAGCACTAGGTTAGCACACTCAGGTCAAGGGCTAGATGGATAGATGGATGAGGAGAGGAAGGCAGAGAGTGAGCGAGGAAGAGGAGAGGAAGGGAGAGAGCGAGGAGGAGAAACAGAAAGAGTCACTCTGGAGAACACTGTTGATTTGACGTTAGGCAGGTGGACCGGCAGGCAGGCAGGCAGACGGGGACCATGTGAGGTACAGGGTAGGCTGGTTGAGGGTGGTAACTTACCTAAGTCTCCCTACAGACAGAGCCACTCTTTGGGCTGGATCAGACTCCTGGTCTGTCCCTGACTCATCTGAACCATGCTGCTGTAGTCTTCAGGAGAGTACTACAGTGTAATGAGGTTCACAGTCAGACAGGGGGACTCAGTAGAGCATTATATACACACATAGCACAAATACACCACACACACACCATAAGTCCCCAACAACCCACCTATAAACTGTCATTTGAACATACATACATACAGTTGAAGTCGGAAGTTTACATACACCTTCGCCAAATACATTTAAAACTCAGTTTCACAATTCCTGACATTTAATCCAAGTAAAATTCCAGTCTTAGGTCAGTTAGGATCACCACTTTATTTTAATAAATGTGAAATATCAGAATAATAGGAGAGAGAATTTATTTCAGCTTTTATTTCTTTCATCACATTCCTAGTGGGTCAGAAGTTTACATACACTCAATTAGTATTTGGTAGCATTGTCTTTAAATTGTTAAACTTGGGTCAAACATTTTGGGTAGCCTTCCACAAGCTTCCCACAATAAGTTGGGTGAATTTTGGCCCATTCCTCCTGACAGAGCTGGTGTAACTGAGTCAGGTTTGTAGGCCTCCTTGCTCGCACACAGTTCTGCCCACAAATGTTCTTGAGGTCAGGGCTTTGTGACGGCCACTCCAATACCTTGACTTTGTTGTCCTTATTTGTTGCCATTTTTCCACAACTTTGGAAGTATGCTTGGGGTCATTGTCCATTTGGAAGACCCAAGCTTTAATTTCCTGACTGATGTCTTGAGATGTTGCTTCAATATATCCACGTAATTTTACTTCCTCATGATGCCATCTATTTTGTGAAGTGCACCAGTCCCTCCTGCAGCAAAGCACCCCCACAACATGATGCTGCCACCCCCGTGCTTCACGGTTGGGATGGTGTCCTTCAGCTTGCAAGCTTCCTCCTTTTTCCTCCAAACATAACGATGGTCATTATGGCCAAACAGTTCCATTTTTGTTTCATCAGACCACAAAACAATCTTTGTCCCCATGTGCAGTTGCAAACCGTAGTCTGGCTTTTTTATGGCGGTTTTGGAGCAGTGGCGTCTTCCTTGCTGAGCAGTCTTTCAGGTTATGTCGATATAGGACTCGTTTTACTGTGGATATAGATACTTTTGTACCTGTTTGCTACAGCATCTTCACAAGGTCCTTTGCTGTTGTTCTGAGATTGATTTGCACTTTTCGCACCAAAGTACGTCCATCTCTAGGAGACAGAACGCGTCTCCTTCCTGAGCGGTATGACGGCTGCGTGGTCCCATGGTGTTTATACTTGCGTACTATTGTTTGTACAGATGAACATGGTACCTTCAGGCGTTTGGAAATTCTTCCCAAGGATGACCCAGACTTGTGGTCTACAAAAAAAAATTGAGGTCTTGCTGATTTCTTTTGATTTTCCCATGATGTCAAGCAAAGAGGCACTGAGTTTGAAAGTAGGCCTTGAAATACATCCACAGGCTAAATTATGTCAACTGGAGGTGTACCTATCAGAAGCTTCTAAAGCCATGACATCATTTTCCAAGCTGTTTAAAGGCATAGTCAACTTAGTGTATGTAAACTTCTGACCCACTGGAATTGTGATACAGTGAATTAATCTGTCTGTAAACAATGGTTGGAAATATTACTTGTGTCATGCACAAAGTAGATGTCCTTACCGACTTGCCAAAACTATAGTTTGTTAACAAGAAATTTGTGGAGTGGTTGAAAAACGAGTTAATGACTCCAACCTAAGTGTATGTAAACTTCCAACTTCAACTGTACATGCATACACTACAAGTGTAATGTAAGACACCAATCCACCACTCAGAACAGTTTCTCACCCAAACTGAGTGCTCAGTCACAGACAGCAAGTTTCTAATTGATCCAGATAGCAGAAACCAGGGGATAACCAGTCAGGATGAGATTAATGGTTTAGCCAAGAGTCAGGACTGAACTCAGCAACATTCTCTCTTTAGCATATACACACACGGTGTGTAGGACTGTAAAGCCCTACAGTGACTGGTCAGGTGTTCTCACATGCTGGGAGCTTAGAGTTAACCCCGAGGAAAACACACACACGACATTAAAAACCAGCAGAACATTTTCTAAACAAACCTTTAAGAGCACAAAGAGACCCAAACATTTAACAAAAACACCTCAGTCCCATCCCTGTATCCTCAGGCTTGAACACCTAATACACCTGCCCAACCAGCCCAGTCAGTCACAGTACTGTGAGAGTTCAGTTCATACCTCCTCTGTAGACTCACTCCGCCTACTCAGCCAGTCAGCCAATGAGGGAGAAGCAAGAGAAGGGGAGAGCACAAGTGCACACGTCCCTTATTGAATATGCTGCAGTGCTGAACCATGGTTTGTGTTGAGGTAAAGCATTCTGGGAGCTAATATGAGCACACTGACTGTTCAATTCTGAATGATGGGTTTGCCTACAAGCTTGTAGTTAAACATAAAGCTGGTTTTGTCATGAGGTGGGGGAATTATACAAATATGCTATTATTGAATAAGAAGGGTTTGGACAGTTTGTCCAGGTATTTCTTAATTTGTGTGTATTGTTTTATATTACTGCACTGTTGGAGCTAGAAACATAAGCATTTCACTGCACCCGTGATAACATCTGCAAATTGTGTACGCGACCAATAACATTTTATTTAACACAAGTCATACAATGTACCGACAGTAGAGTCCTACACGGGTCAGTTCTGGAGCTGCACCCGCCCCAAACCAATTCAGAGCCCCATCTGACATAGATTTTCCTCCTCAACCTGATCCACCTGCATAGAATTGCCTATAGCTGACAAAACCTTTACATTCAATATTGTTTAGATAACCAAATAGTTGAATTGAAACAATTCCAAGAATCGAATATAGGCTGCAATAATACATTTATAGGCTATAGCCTACTCAATAAAACACAAGTTTAAGCACCACACAATGGACAGTTCCCTGATCCACTGCGTGCATGGCTGGTAGCCTACATGTCTGCCTCACTGCTCACAGAATGGAATTCGCAACACAATAAGCTCCAGGGTTTGTAAAAAAATATATTATCTTGATTTAAAATGCTTCCGACCAGCAAAATAATTGTTCTGAATCGCGAGCCAACCCGTGGGTTGAAATAATTTTCATTGCACCTGCTAGCTGATTTTTTTTGCAGGTCAACCGCGGGGAGCTGACCAGATGCAGGACTCTAACCGACAGCTCCTAAACCCTGTAAAACTAGCAGAACATCCTGCTTTGCTACCGTCTGTCACACAGGCACAAACATATAACCACATCAGACAGAAGATGTATTTTTACAGGTAACATACCACAAGGCAATGTTTATATGAGCCCCTTTCAAACAGCCCCTTATTTCCAGCACATTTGCAGATATACTCCTTTTATACATGTCAGTGAGTAACTGGCAAATTAGCAGGGATGTTGTTAAACCATGGGGGCTGTTTGCATTTCAAATTAGGGAGGTGTTAAAACAATGGAAGTGTTCATGAATTTACCTGACAAAAGCAGAGAACCAATCACACAGACCCCAATACCTGTATTTTGGTTACATCATCTGTGAACATGCAGGAATCATGGCTTTTCATTTGCCATGTTTTTTACCCCTACAAAAAAGCTGGCATGGAAAAACTGTGGGATCTTTGTACAAAACAAAGAGTGGCAAAGAAATCAACCAAGACACATTAAACTGCAATGGAGTTTGAGGAGCGGGACTGGGGAGACTGGAACTAAGGAGACTGGGGTAGAGGGAGGGAGGGACTGTTTTAGGGGACTATGGAGGGAAAAGGAGAGGTTAGTAGTGGGGGTCATATTGGAGGTTCTGACCTGGTATCCCTGGAAGAAGCTGAGGATGTCTTTGACCCCGGCGTTGTAAGGCAGACCCTGCATCCTAACTAGAGCGCCGTGCTGGGGCATCATGGGAGAGGCAACGTGGCCTTGGGCATGGGGCTGCTGGGCCGCTAACGCTACTGACCCTGGAGGAGACGCAAAGTAGCTCATCGTGGAGGGAGAGACTGGGGGGCTAGAGCGAGAGAGAAACACATTCATTTGTCTTTCTTTGGAAGCAAGTGTAAATTATTCAGAAGATGTTCAGGTGTCAAAATCAATACCCAACATGGCACTTTGAACTGCATACATACATGAAACACACATGACAAAATAGGATGTACAGTTCATATTGACAAAACCCTAGAGGGAAATGGTAGTGTGCAGTGTAGTTCACACTAACCTGGGGTAGTGTGCAGTGTAGTTCACACTAACCTGGGGTAGTGTGCAGTGTAGTTCACACTAACCTGGGGTAGTGTGCAGTGTAGTTCACACTAACCTGGGGTAGTGTGCAGTGTAGTTCACACTAACCTGGGGTAGTGTGCAGTGTAGTTCACACTAACCTGGGGTAGTATGCAGTGTAGTTCACACTAACCTGGGGTAGTGTGCAGTGTAGTTCACACTAACCTGGGGTAGTGTGCAGTGTAGTTCACACTAACCTGGGGTAGTATGCAGTGTAGTTCACACTAACCTGGGGTAGTATGCAGTGTAGTTCACACTAACCTGGGGTAGTGTGCAGTGTAGTTCACACTAACCTGGGGTAGTGTGCAGTGTAGTTCACACTAACCTGGGGTAGTATGCAGTGTAGTTCACACTAACCTGGGGTAGTGTGCAGTGTAGTTCACACTAACCTGGGGTAGTATGCAGTGTAGTTCACACTAACCTGGGGTAGTGTGCAGTGTAGTTCACACTAACCTGGGGTAGTATGCAGTGTAGTTCACACTAACCTGGGGTAGTATGCAGTGTAGTTCATGTTCATGTTCATGTAGAGCTGTGCAGGGTGGTGCTGTGGGGGGTAGTAGGCCAGGGTGGGGGTGGGGTGGGGGCTGTGTGGGGGCTGGGGTGTTCTGGGGGTGGCCAGTAGGGGGGGCTGGTACAGAGCAGCCTCAGAGAGCATGGCAGGAGAAGGGAACGCAGCATAGGCCGGAGGAGCCAGACCTGGGGAGAGGACAGAGCGCGAAGTTCAGAATCTCAGATACAGTAACATACAACTACACAGGAACATTGGATCCTTATCATAACCTCCATATTATTACAACATCATGCCTAAGCCTGCACTTCAAACATCACGCTGAACCATCACAGCTCCCAGCAGCATACAACATCAATCAAATTTATGTATAAAGCCCTTTTTACATAAGCAGTTGTCCCCAAGTGCTTATACAGAAACCCAGCCTAAAACCCCAAAGAGCAAGCAACGCAGAAGCATGGTCGCTAGGAAAAACTCTAGTTTTTCATATGATTGATAAGACTATGTTAGTCACATAAAAGCCTCAAGGTAGTATTCTACTCAGTTGCTCCAGTTCTGTCCTTGGTGTTACCCTAACCCTACAACATAAACACAGTGAGGGATGGAGGGAGGTAGTGTATTTACACACAAACAGGCTGTATGGGTCTGTTGTCACATTGACACAAAACACAGTCAGATGACCATGTGGGCTGAGGGTGGGTTTGCAGGTACACTCCCCAAACCAATCTGGCAACTCAAGTGACCTTGTTGGGCTGAAGACGCCGAGTGACCTTGTGGGGATGAGCGTTCCCAGGTACACTCTGCTACCAACCTGGCAACCCGAGTGAGTGACTGCCATAACTCCAGGTCAAGCCAGTGAGATTAGTTGTCAAACATGAGGTTGAATAAATGGAAAAAAAGTCAACAGAAACAGCCATTTGAGCAACTGCTCTCAAAGTGTGGCCATCAGAATTCACAACAGCCAATAGCCACACCAAGAGTGTGCACTGCCTTCTAGTGATATGATAAGCAGGAATCTAATCTCTATAGCAACAGGGCACAAATAGAACAAAGTACACTGGGATAGATAGACACACGCACTTTAACCATGTGTATGCAAACAAACCCTTCAGAGTTTTAATGGGTGTGTTACAACTAATATGGAGGGCATAATTACTACAGCTAACCCTGCCTGTGTAATATCTTCCCTGAACAAACCATTAAAAACCGCATTACCCTGACTGAAACATGTCCGTTTTAATAATGAACAAGCATTTCTGAAAGCTACTTCCACTGTCCTGTTGTCCTTGCTACATATTCTCCTGTTTACGTGATAAGTTCTGAAACATCAATGGGACATGCAGTGATTCAGCGAGGTCTATTATGGACTTACAGGGTAGTTTGCAGGGTGGAGGGGACAGGCCGCTGCGGTTGAGTGTTCCTCCCATCAGAACGAAGCTCATCTCCTCAGTAGAACACTGGAACACCTCCACATAGCGGTCCTTCATCATCTTCTTGTGGCACTTCTGGGCCACCATGAACGCCCTGTCAGCTGACCTCATCTGAATGAAGGCATCACCTGAGGGACGACCCTGGAGAGGAGAGGGAGGTTAGAGATGAGAATGATGCTCTGATGGAAGGGTTAGGGTGGGAACTTTGGTCGCATCTCAATATAGTGTAGAGCTGCTCCCGAATCCTCGGCTTGTACCCATCACTTCATCTACACTAAGTATTTAATATAAGACGGGTGAAAGTACCGTGGCGTGTGTGTGTGTACCAGTACCTGTTGGTTGAGCACCATATGAACTCCATGTGGTTTAATATCAATAGTGTGTTCTCCCATGAACTCCAGTATATCCTCTATAGCAGCGGTGTAGGGTAGACCTCGCAGACGGACACAGTCCCGCGTGCTGCCAGTTGCCAGGTAGGGGGGCGTGGCCAAGACCGGCATGGGGACCATGGAAGAGGGCAGCGTGGAGATCAGAGGGGTGGACATGTAACGGTTCAGGACCTAACAGAGGGCAGAGGTCAGAGGTCAAAAGGTCAGACGACTAAGTCGGCACTGACTTCATTATATTGCTGTGTTTCTCTGTGGTGTTGAGTCATGTTGACAGTCATTTACAAGAGGCTGTAATAGTCAAAGAAACAACTCTGGTGTCACAACATGAGCACCATCCTCCAGCAAACTGATTCATGGGGACCACATTCTATGCTGTGTCACATATAGTCCTTCAACTTTAGTCATGTCTTACGCTATAAAGACAATAGCCATTGCACAACAAATTAAAGAGAACTGGTTAAATATGGAGAAAGAGGTTCATCTCCAGTAGTCCTCCTTTCTAAAGAAATGATCTCAAGTGACAGGCAGTGCCTAGAACACTGTAGGACCTCAACTGTACTTTCAAACGCTCTATGCATCTTTACCTCAGTGACTGTCTACTAGAATTTAACTGTTGCACCTTGGCTGCAGTACAAGGGAATAGCTTGATGCATCTCTGATAGTAGTTTAAGTAGTAAAGAAACCCCATTGAGCCCCTAGATGCCATACCTGTTGGACCTCACCTGCAGTACTTATGAACAGCTCTACATTCTACTACACTTTACCTGTTGGACCTCCGCTGCAGTGCTTCTGAACAGCTCTACCTCACAGTGACTGTCTACTACACCTATAAACAGTGAGTGTGATGTGTTTTACCTGTTGGACCTCCGCTGCAGTGCTTCTGAACAGCTCTACCTCACAGTGACTGTCTACTACACCTATAAACAGTGACTGATGTGTTGTACCTGTTGGACCTCCGCTGCAGTGCTTCTGAACAGCTCTACCTCACAGTGACTGTCTACTACACCTATAAACAGTGACTGATGTGTTGTACCTGTTGGACCTCCGCTGCAGTGCTTCTGAACAGCTCTATGTATCTCTTGCCCAGGATCTGCTTGTGTTTCTTCAGGGCGTTCAGAGCGTACTCCTCACAGGAGAACAGGACGAAGGCGTCGCCTGTGGGCCGCCCGTCAGGGTACTTTACGAAGAGTAGGCCGTCGCTGGCGTCCGTCACGGGGCTGTCGGCCCCCAGGAAGGTCAACACGTCCTGGGGAGAGGCGGTGAAGGGAAGACCCCTCATCCTGATGATCACCTGGTTCTCCTTGGACAGGAACTGGGCCACCTCGTTGGACGTGCCTACAGTCACACAGAGGGAGAGGAAACATAGTTAACTAGAAGTGAGAAGTAAGACCTTTAGCTAATTACTTGGTCCCTTTAACATGCAAATTATTGTTGCTTATTGTCACTAATAAATAAAATGATAGACCGCATTACATCACTTTAAAATACAAGAGTAGACATTAAAACAAGAGCAGTGAGTCAGAGTCTAGGGCAAACAGTATCTGCTGAAAGTCCAATGTCTTGACCCTCCCGGGTGGCGCAGTGGTCTAGGGCACTGCATCGCAGTGCTAGCTGCGCCACCAGAGTCTCTGGGTCCGCGCCCAGGCTGGGCTGGGTTCGCGCCCAGGCTCTGTCGCAGCCGGCCGCAACCGGGAGGTCCGTGGGGCGACGCACAATTGGCATAGCGTCGTCCGGGTTAGGGAGGGTTTGGCCGGTAGGGATATCCTTGTCTCAGTATGTAAAAATGTAATAAAATGTATGCACTCTACTGTAAGTCGCTCTGGATAAGAGCGTCTGCTAAATGACTAAAATGTCAAATGTAAATGTTGACAGATATTATATTATTGATCTCCAGTCGACTGGCTAGAGTCCACAGACAGACACTAGTCTCCCCCCTGCTCTCTCTCCTGTATCAGCTCTGCTCTTTGTCTATTCACGCCCCCTTTGTATGGCCCTGAGCTGGGCCTTTCACTGGCCGCCGGGAGGATGAGGTGAGACACTGTGGGCCAGGGGTAAAGTTACCTTCCTCCAACTAGCCTCTGAGGGGTGAGGGTGAGGCTCACAAAGCACCCTTCATTCCCCCAGGATAAGCCAGACAACCGGAGCGGTACAGGGCGGAGGAACAGGGAGAGTCCCTCTAGTCAAGGGAAGGGGAAAAAAAGTCTGAAATCTGACCTCCAGCGATCTTGAGGAATTCCTCTCCTGTGGCTTTGTATACCTGTGAGGATGAGAGGAGACTTTTATCAACTCCAAATGGCCTTTCATCTGACCAATGCAACATGCATTGTGCTACAGTTGGAAAGCATGACTGTTTTTTCCTCTGAAACAGTATTGGCTGCATAGCTGATGCTGTAACGGTATTGGATCCATTAGTGATGCAACAGCATTAGTATGGCTGTGTTAGATGTAGGGGCTGCTGTGTTATACGGATGCTGACCTCAATGTATCTGCTGCCCATGTGGTGTTTGTGTCTCTCCAGGGCCAGGTCTCTGTGCTCCTGGTTGATGAACCGAACCAGGGCTTCACCGTTCCTCCTGCCCTGGGCGTTCAGACAGAGGGCCACACCACCCCTAGAATTACACAGGGAGAGGTTGGAGGAAAGGTCAGAACAATTTGACCCTCTATGGAGACGAAGCTGCATGTACAACTTCCTGTGGGTATTAGTCGCCAATTCTCAGTGGAACCGTGGCTTAATCACATGACACACACAGTCATGTTTTGGTAACATACTTGGCGATGTTGAGGCCCTTGAAGAAGCGGGCGATGTCCTGGTCAGAGGATTGCCATGGCAACCCCCTGGCTCTGATCACTGTCTCACTGTCCACTGGTTCGGTCTTACTGCTGCAGGGGACAAACCAGAGGGGCACAGTCAACATGGGGAACGGTGTTTAACGGTTACACACTAAACTCAATGCTGCATGAGACAGAGAGAAAGTAATGTTCAGAAACTCTTGAAGACAATGTAAATGGACTTGAATAGTACTTCTATATTGTTCAAAACCAAAGTGTTTCAGTAAGTTGTCTTCGTCAGAGACATGGTAAAAATGGGGACTTATGCAGTTTAACAGTCTACGTCACACTACTCTAACACGGCAACACACATGCCAGGGGTTGTCAGGGCAATGGGTATCAGACACCGTAGTGGGATTTGTGTGGTGCTATTGGATAGCCAGTTAAGGACTTAATGGCAAAGTTGGAGTGGTTTAATGACACGCTTGTGGTTTCCCTTGTTGCTGTAATCAATGCTATGAGCCTGGCTCTGAACATGGGAGGGACGGTTGGTTAGGCTTCAACTACAGTAAATACTAAACAACAGGTTTAGTATAGAGACGTGGCCACACAACCTCATGGTTGAGTGAGGTAACATTAAGTCGATGCACTGAGAATATACATACCATGCTCCCGATTCAAGCTTGTACTTCACAGCTTCAAAGCATGAGAATTTGTGATCTGCAAGAGATTCAAACACTAATTTACAATATGGATCAAACTTCTATCCACATTTACAATCAAAAGGACCATACTGATAAAAAATGACTTCACATTAGGCTTGACATTGGATCCGCCAACAGAAGCCAATCGACTTCACTTATATTCAGACTGAACAATACAACACATGTTGTTTTTAAGTGTTGCTCCACGCTGCCAAGTTGTTTCATGCTCAACAGGTTTGGCCTGCAACTTCAGCAGCATTCCTGTTAGCCACCTAGCGTAGAGAGATTGACAGGGCTGTGGGGTGGCCAGGTGGGACTGGCACAGACAGAGAGCAGGGGAGAGAGATGTATAGACTTACTGTATGGCTCAGCCAGGATGTGCAGGGAGAGCTGGACCATACACCTCACCTCCTTCAGCCCCATCACCTGCTCTGACAGGGGAAGTTCTGGGATGCACACATCTACACACATGTAAGGATGTTTTATCAGTCATTTATATAAGTAATAGGAACATCAAAAGTGTTGACTGATATTACATTTCATCTGACTCCGACTTACATTCTAGGATAGAGGGCAGCGTTAGGTCCTGGACCTGTCCAGCATTGGGACAACATTTGTGAAACTCTTTCCTCACATCCACAAAGGAGTAGAAACACTCCGGCAGGACCAGGTTCTGAAACAGACACACAACAGGTAGGTCAGTCATTCGTCCATTCAATATTCACTGAATAGTAGCGTACTCTGTAGACAGACCTCATGAAAAGAAGGGATAATAGGAGTGATGCAATGAAGGAGGGAGCCAGGAATAGGTGGCATAAAGAGGTGAACAAAGAGGGGATGAGATAAAGGGAAAAGAGGACATGACGCAATCTATGGATGATTGTGTGGATAGCTAGTATTCCTGTGCAGAATATGACGTTACTGCTCAACACAAGCACAGGAGAAATACTGCTAACTGTGACCCAGGAATTACAACTTACACACGTGGCTAAAAGGTCAAATGTAAAGAACATACACAAACAAATACCAAAGACTCATTATCTGGACTGATTTATAGCATTGTGCCTACATCACCTGAACAAAGTCCAAGAGAATGATAAACATAATACCTTTTCCATATATATACACACACTCACACGACCGTTCAAAAGTTTGGGGTCACTTAGAAATGTCCGTGTTTTTGAAAGCACATTTTTTCTTCATTAAAATAACAAATTGATCAGAAATACAGTGTAGACATTGTTAACGTTGTAAATGACTATTGTAGCTGGAAATGGCTGTTTCTAAAACTAGACACTAATGCACTTGTCCTCTTGCTCAGTTGTGCACCGGGGCCTCCCACTTTTTCTATTCTGGTCTGTCAAGGGAGTAGTACACAGCGTTGTACGAGATCTTCAGTATATTCTTTTTCTGAGAAAGGAAGGCTATTCCATGCAAGAAACTGATGAGTTTTAGAAGAAAGTTATTTGTTTCTGGCCATTTGAGCCCGTCATCGAACCCACAAATGCTGATGCTCCAGATACTGAACTAGTCTAAAGAAGGCCAGTTTTATTGCTTCTTTAAAATCAGGACAACAGTTTTCAGCTGTGCTAACATAATTGCAAAAGGGTTTTCTAATGATCGAATTAGCCTTTTAAAATGATAAACTCGGACTAGCTAACACAACGTGCCATTGGAACACAGGAGTGATGGTTGCTGATAATGGGCCTCTGTACGCCTAAGAAGATATTCCTTTTTTTCTTCAGCCGTTTCCAGCTACAACAGTTATTTACAACATTAAAAATGTCTACACTGCATGTCTGATCAATTAGATTTTAGACAAAATTAAACGAAAAAGGCGCTTTTCTTTCAAAAACAAGGAAATTTAAGTGACTCCAAACTTTTGAACGGTAGTGTGTGTGTGTGCATGTATGTACATATGAAGTCAGAAGTTTACATACACCTTAGCCAAATACATTTACACTCAGTTTCACAATTTCTGACATTTAATCCTGGTAAAAATGTGCTGTATTAGGTCAGTTAGGATCACCACTTTATTTTAAGAACGTGAAATGTCAGAATAATTGTAGAGATGATTTATTTCAGCTTTTATTTCTTTCATCACATTCCCAGTGGGTCAGAAGTTTACATACACTCAATTAGTATTTGGTAGCATTACCTTTACATTGTTTAGCTTGGGTCAAATGTTTTGAGTAGCCTTCCACAAGCTTCCCACAATAAATTGTGAATTTTGGCCCATTCCTCCTGACAGAGCTGGTGTAACTGGTTTGTAGGATCCTTGCTCACACACGCTTTTTCAGTTCTGCCCAAAAAAATTCTATAGGATTGCGGTCAGGGCTTTGTGATGGCCACTCCAGTACCTTGACTTTGTTGTCCTTAAGCCATTTTGCCAACTTTGGAAGTATGCTTGGGGTCATTGTCCATTTGGAAAAGCCATTTGCGACCAAGCTTGAACTTCCTGACTGATGTCTTGAGATGTTGCTTCAATATATCCACGTAATTTTACGTCCTCATGATGCCATCTATTTTGTGAAGTGCACCAGTCCCTCCTGCAGCAAAGCATCGCCACAAAATGATGCTGCCACCCCCATGCTTCACGGTCGGGATGGTGTTCTTTGGCTTGCAAGCCTCTCCCTTTCTCCTCCAAACATAACGATGGTCATTATAGCCAAACAGTTCTATTTTTGTTTCATCAGACCAGAGGATATTTCTCCAAAAAGAATGATCTTTGTCCCCATGTGCAGTTGCAAACCGTAGTCTGTCTGTTTTATGGTGGTTTTGGAGCAGTGGCTTCTTCCTTGCTGAGCAGCCTTTCAGGTCATGTCGATATAGGACTCGTTTAACTGTGGATATAGATACTTTTGTACCCGTTTCCTCCAGCATCTTCACAAGGTCCTTTGCTGTTGTTCTAGGATTGATTTGCACTTTTCGCACCAAAGTACGTTCATCTCTAGGAGACAGAACGCATCTCCTTCCTAAGCGCTATGACAGCTGCGTTGTCCCATGGTGTTTATACTTGCGTACTATTGTTTGTACAGATGAATGTGGTACCTTCAGGCGTTTGGAAATTGCTCCCAAGGATGAACCAGACTTGAAGGTCTACAATTTCTTTTTCTGAGGTCTTGGCTGATTAATTTCCCCATGATGTCAAGCACAGAGGCACTAAGTTTGAAGGTAGGCCTTGAAATACATCCACAAGTACACCTTCAATTTACTCAAATTATGTCAATTAGCCTATCAGAAGCTTCTAAAGCCATGACATCATTTTCTGAAATTTTCCAAGTTGTTTAAAGGCACAGTCAACTTAGAATATGTAAACTTCTGACCCACTGGAATTGTGATAGTGAATTATAAGTGAAATAATCTGTCTTTAAACAATTGTTGTAAAAATGACTTGTGTCATGCACAAAGTAGATGTCCTAACTGAATTGCCAAAACTATAGTTTGTGGAGTGGTTGAAAAACGAGTTTTAATGACTACAACCTTAGCATATGTAAACTTCCGACTTCAACTGTATATGTGGTGGAAATTCCCCTAACTAGGTCAGTAAATAAGGGCAATTATATTTTCTATCAAAATTGCTACATTTTCCCTAAATGGTAGGTTAGAAGATCAAGGGTCACTCAATACCTTCTTGGAGGCCTCAGGGTGAAGGGCCTGTCGTATGATGAGGGGCCCGTCGACACACAGTGTGTAGGAGCTTCTGCCCAGAGCCTTCAACTCCGCTGAGACGGACTGCTGGAACTGTAGGGAGAGAATGAAGAAAGATACAAGAGGAGAGTTATTGTGAGAACAGACAATGAGTCACACACACACACAAAACTAAAGTATGACTTTACTTTGTTGGTTATCAGCCAAGTAGCTCCCTATGGTCTTTTAGAGATCCAGTGTAAACCACTTGTGCCCAGCAGACAAACATGGGAGTGCCAATGTCACCTCTGAAAAACCACAGAGTAACACAGTACTGATTAATTATGCTCTGCTGCAGAAAACTACTAACTACAAAGGTTTTTATGCTTGGTTTGTTTTAAAATAATAGTGCTCAGGGAGTTCTCTCCCATAAGAATTAGCACAGTGTTTCTAACCTTTAACACTGTAAATAAGCCAAGTCTTTAAGCCTACTGGTAGAAACAAGTTCCCTGAACAGGTAGGTTTGTGTTTTCTGGGGGAAGAACAGGTAGGGAGGTGTCCTGAGATTGACAGATGTGAATAGGTTTTTTCAGGTGTTTGCATAGCAAGGAAGCAGACAAGAGGGATTGTGGTGCTAATCAGCACCTGGAACAAGGAGGATTTCACTTAGCAGTTAGACCAACAGTCACAACCAGACAGGAAATGTGAAAACAACCAACCCCAGCCAGAGAAACCAGCCGCTGCTTCGCTTCCTATAAAACACTGTTCGCCAATCACTAGCCCCTATAAAAACACTTACCAAGCCCCACAGCAGGGACTCCCAAATAGGTCTATGTTTAGTAATAATCATCACATTTAATGCGGCCCATTACTAGTGTTGTGTAAACTTTACTGGTGTCTTTTAACAGTCAGACATAACACCTCACCATCACCTCAACCAACACACCTCTCCAATTTGCCAGTTAGTGCTGCCAATTGTATTTTTAGCTAGGCTGGCTTCCTTCTTTGAGGATATAGTTTTGGTATCCTGTCTATTGGGGGAGAGTGGGGTAAATTGAGCCACCCTTGTTTCTAGGAAACCATACACAAAATGTATCATCTGACCAAATATTGAGGAAGAGGTCATAATTTTATTGAGTCTGAAGGAAGAAACCACATGGAAAAAGTGGTAAGCAAGTTAAGTCCCAAAAATATAGATATTTTCACCAAGTCAAATTAATGTATTGTGTTAAGAGGTTTCATTATGCTTGTGTCTAAACCACAGTAGGTAATTTTAAGATTGTTCTATACATCAGTTGGGGTCTCTATAAGCTTCAATGAGGTCCTAAACCCAGCATGGAATAACAAATTTGGTTGAGTGTGGTGTACCGCAAGGCAGCTGGCTTAAGCCATTATTGTTTTCACTAATGATATTCCAGTGACCTTTAATAAAGCAAGTGTGTCTATGTACACTGACGACGCAACAGTATATACGTCGGCTGCGACAGTAAAATAAATAACTGACACCCTTAACAGAGAGCTCCAGTCTATGAGCTCAAGTGTTTGTTAGGTGTTAAGCCTGTGTTAAAAGACAAAAAAGCTCATTTGATTGTGTTGAATTGTGTTTTGGAAATAAAGATGGGCATGGTTTTGAAAAAGGTAGTGGTAATACTTCATTCAGTACAAAAATGTGTAGGTGGCTTAACATACCCTGTTCCGTGGCTCAATTTAAGTTGTGCCAAGAAATCACTTTTTGAACAAGTTGTGTTCTCAAAACTGTTTTTATGAATTCTGATACACAACATCCTGAAATATATGTAAATATCTTTGTTAGAAAACTAGATTTCCCTTGACGGACTGATACTGAAAGTAAAAAATGGCTCAATTTAGCCAACATCAAATAGGCAACACTTCTCGAATACTCTTTCCATTTCTAATAAACTATTCACCAATTCGTGGTTTGTTTAGCTACTACTTATCACGTTATCTATCCAGAAGATCTAATGGTCGTTAGTGACTAATTGTCAGTCAGTGAGGCTAATTTCACATGGCCACATACGACATCCAGCCTCCAGACAGTAGGAGTGTGTGTTGGTGCTGGTGCATGTTAGAGCATTCTCCACACAGAGAGCCAGGAGATATATACATGACCTCTCAACAGCTGGCGACTCAACTACCCGGGAGAGGAGCCATGGGTGCTGTTCAGTAGGGCACACCGTAGGAAAATGATTTGCAACGGAAAGCTTAAATCTGTGTCCCCATTGGTCAAGTTCAAACAATACCTCCCAATTTCAAAATGTCTTCGCCCTACTGAACATGACCCCCCCGCCTGGGGTCATAAGAACCAATTTTTATTTTTTTTTATTTTTTTACAATGGACAACACCCCGGACAACGCTGGGTCAATTATGCGCCGCCCTATGGGACTGCCAATCATGGCCGAATGTGATACAGCCTGGATTCGAACCAGGGACTGTAGTGACACCTCTTGCACTGAGATGCAGTGCCTTAGACTGCTGCGCCACCCGGGAGTTCAACTTGAGGGAAATAATTATGTTAATGAGGGGCTCTTATTTCAACTCACTTGCCATTACCCACAAACACCATCACACTGGACAAAACAACACTAGGCACCCTATACCATCATATGCATTGTATTGAGACTACAAAAGAGAGATTTGTTGAACCCTTCATTGCATCTATTGTCTACAGCTATCCTGAACCCATCACACCCTAAAAGGGATGAGATGTTTGAGTCCTCGTGGTGACCGGGACCAGGATGCTGGGTTATTGTTGGACAGGTCTGTCTTGCCACATGGAGCTGTGGGATCCCATGCCACTTCAGGGCCTGGTGCGCTACATTTCACCATGCTGTGATAACATCTGGGTTAGGGAAGGACTGATACACACAGGAAGCTCATTGGCTGAGATGGGCTGGTCAGATAGGGGCCTAAGACTACTGACTGGCTTTCTCTGAAAAGACTGGCTGCCAAGGATCCAGAGGTCAATGAGTCATCTGGGAGCCATGACAGATGATACACTGTATGTCATAGGGGTATCAACAGATACTGTAATGTATCTGGTAACATCTATGGTATAGAACCCAGTCATTTAAGTAGTCCCATAGATAATAGGACAAATATTAGTCAAGGAAAGTCTCGACTGACAGTTGAGTATGTGACAAAGAGAGGAACAAAAACAGACCAAACAGGTTGTGGCGCTGTGGAATTCTAAATTATTCCTCTGTTTCGGTGGGTAGAGCATCATTCTCAGAAGCCATCAGATATTAAACATTCTTCTGTCAGACACTGACATGCAAATATCTATCACATTTGTTTAGTTACCAAGAACCATCTCCACACACACGTACAAGCAGGAACAGACCAGGATGTGAAGGTAGTTGTGTTCAACCTAATGCATGGTGGGTGTGGTGTTTAACTCACAGCTGTTTTCAGATCTATGCAGCCTCACCTTGCACAACCAGCAGCAGGATTAGGAATTAAAACAAATGGTTTCAAGGAACTAAGCGACACACCCTTTACTCTATCTTCTCTGCCAAACCAGCATACTATTAGAGCAAACATGTCCAACAGGACAGGCCTAACAAAGGAAACAGGTATTGATAAATATACCAACACTAGCAGCAAGGCTGTCAGAATAGGAAATGTCAACATGCAACAAATGAGAACGTGCATAGACGGTCACTGTAATATACCTGACCAGCCAAACCATTGGTTTCATTTTCCCCATTGGGAGGGTGGGTGCTGCACTGTGCCATGGGTGAGTATGAGGTAGGAGTTTACTCGTGAACCTGGCCCCATCTGTGTTTGCTCTGTGGTATAAGCTATAGCTAGTGTGTTTGCATGGTGTTGAGGCTGGACCCATGGAGAGGAGTAGAGCAGGGGTGGTGATGAGGCTCACGATAAGGGAGTAGAGAGTACCAGGCAGTACTCATGGCTAGGCCTGTTACAGTCACACCACTGTCCCAAACTTTAGTCATTTTATGACTGGACTGTGGAGATTAGATGTTTACAATCCTGTCTCTGTACAGGATCCTCTGGCTTGTTCTCTACAAGGCACAATGCTGTTGGAGAGCGGGAAGGGAGAAGACCGAGGGAGTGTTTTATTGCTGCTGGCACTTTATCTTTCATTATCTGCTTCTGCTGTGCACCTGCCCCAGTACCTTCACAACCTGGAACAGGGTGACGCTGCCCCACCTACGAGAGAGACTTAGCAGCACAGAGAGCTGACAAGCTTTGGTTCCGGGTCCCTGGAACAGAGCAAGTCCGAGCCTGTGTACTATCACTGCACTGATCTGAGGCTCTTCACACTCAATACTGGCCCCAATAAGCGAGGGCCTAAGACTGACTGGGGTTCAATAAGTCCAAACCCCAAGTGTCTTCAAGACAAATACATTGATCTGAGAACAGTTAGAGAAACTACAACAGGATTCTGACTTTTTATTTTTATAAACTCAATCTTAGGGAGAGAAACTTGTTGATATGCTGAATGGAAGGCAGGCTACAAGCCCACAAGGAACAGTAGGTATTTAAAGTCACCCCCCCCAATGGAATAGGTGCAGCCCAGTTCTAATCTCTATCACCATTTTTCTCAGACTGAATAAATCTTTCACCAAAGAAAACAAATCTGCGTCCTTGGCTTGGCTACTCTGGCCTTATGACATTGACAGGTCCACTGAGATATGGTCTCTGCTAGGTTAGTTAGCTATTCCTACCTACAACACCAAAGGCAGTCTCTCCTATGACTCACATTAGCTGAATGTCTCCATTCCTCCACTGACTGCCTGGCTTAAATCAATAGAGACAAATAAATAAACCAAACCTGACCAATGGCAAGAGAAAGTGACCTAGCAGACAGAGGTAAGCCAGTAAAAAATGGATTGTTCTGGTTAATCTTTAAAGGGTCCACAGACTCACAAAACAAATGAATTGGGACGGCTTGCAGGTATAGAAACTCACACTAGAGATGACTTCAGCAATCAGAAATCAGCAGTGAGAGAGCATCTTGCGGTATGGATCTACTCTAAATCTATATTGTGTCACAACAGCAAGAGCACTGTCAAACTCAGGGGCCTTATTGCAAAACGTTGTTGTTGAGGAAGGACTGGTCACTTCAACAAACCTGCTTGTTGCATAGGAGAGGACCACAGCATTGAGTCAGACAGAGTCTCTAATCATAACCCTAAATCCCAAGGAGAGCCTGGTAATATGGGGTTTTCAATTATTGAAATACTGCTGGGGGCGGGGATGGGATTCGGTGTAACTACCTACAGAGTGCATACAAATACTCTCAACACTGCAGACAGAACAGTTGAGAAACACGTTTGGCAACATAAGCCCTTCTTTTGTCAGAACATACCAGGGGAGGTGGAACCTGAAAACACTTCTACATCCTGGTCATCATAAACAGGAACAGACTGCCTTATCTCACAACTACCTGGCCTGAGAATACAGGTGCTGGGCTATGGCCAGGGGTCTCCATCACTCCCCCACTTTCTCTCTCTCTCTCCGTCCTCTCTACCCAGGACGGGTATTTCTTTGCATTCCCAGGTAAACATTCAGTTTTCCAGATGTCAGCAGCTCGCATCAGTCTGAGACAAGACTAGACCTGCTTGCCTCCCCGTCCCTACCTTAACCCCACGGCAGTCACTGCTTAAAAAGCAAGCCTACTCAAACCTGCAACTACACTGAGCCGGTCCCAAATGGCACCCTATTCTCATAGGGCTCTGGTCAAAAGTAGTGCACTTTAGGGAATTGGGTACCATTTTGGATGCAACTACTCACGGCCTGTCAAAGAGTTTAATAGGCCAAACAGCAGCCAAACCAAGTGGAATAATTTGTAAAGGTCAGATACCTTTCAGGGGTTTCCATTTGTTGAGAAAAATCGACACACCTTGACATTTACCTAAAGCTTCATCATCAAGCTTCATCCTGTTATCTCCCTCCAGGTGGTTGGCGACACAGACCATTTGAATGATGTCAATCTTATCATGCATGGATGTTTTTGCCAGTTAAAGTTCAGCCATTATCATATTAGAGATTCAATGCTTTGTTCAGCATCTTAAGCTTTTCTTTGGAGTCAGTTTTAAAATATTTAAGTCTGAGAATGCAGGAAAGCAAAGGACAAGACTCCAGATTTGAGTCTTAAATGTTTTAGGGCCTGAACAGGAATCTTCACCAGTAGCCTAATCAGTCTCACCTGTTGCAGAACTTTGTCCAGAGGTTCAGCCTTGTAGAGTTCGTCCACAGACAGTCCAGTCTCCTCTTTACTCTGGTCTGTCAACTCCAAAGAGTCGGGCTTCACAAGACGTCTCTGAAGTTTCCCAACCTGTGAACGGAATCGGTGTTTCACCACGGCATGTGCCACCCATTTTAGTTATAAACTACAGAGTACAGTTTGGTGAAAACGCAACTAATTTTCCAAGTCAGCACTAAACAGGCCAATTTCATGAACTCAGACCATCAAACAAGCAGTTAATTGTCAAACAATGCAGTTAATTGTCAACGCAGTTGCCAATGTCAAGGCGTTGACATATAACCAAAAAGGTATGCTTTCTTTCAACCTATATTTAAATTATTTCACTGAAGTTAAATCTGACAGGTGTAGGCTACACACCCATGAGCCTATCGGTTGGATTAGTTGAGGCCCATGCCACTTTTTTTTTTTTTTTTAACTGTGACCTACAAATAATTACAGAACGCGTACCTTTGTTGATTAATATGTCAGCTGTCAAGTTAAAACATGAATCCACTACTTAGACACAAAAACACTAAAAAGTCAAGAAGAAACCTTTACAACGGGTGAGAAAGTCCGTACCTTTTTCTCATGTAGATCCACAATTTGCCACACCAAGAGAATTATTTCCCTCTCATCCGAACCCAGTTTACCCCCATTTGCACCAGCTGTTGCCCCAAAGAACACCACCAGAGTATCACTGTGCGAAGCCATCAGGGACCACAAGGGTAAAAACTACAATTAAAAGCAAAGATTAAATAAAAATAACACGAGGTCCACCTTTTTCCAGTGATAAGAGAAGCAAACAAAAGGTCTGGAAATTCAATTGAAGTCAAGTAAACGAATAGGGGGAAAGAAAGATTATTTTCAAGAGGACACGAAAGAGATTTCGACCAAAGACTCTACCTGATCAAGTACTTGAGCGTGTTCTATCCAGAGATACTGGTTTAACTGGTAAAGAAAATTGGAAAAAATCCCTGTTTTCTTTCACGCGAACTCCATGACAAGCCCAGAATTTTTTTTTCTGCCTCGCTATTTTTTCTGAGTTACCTGTGTATGATTCAGCCACTTACTTCCAGTCAAGCTCCCAGGGGAGTTGGCCTATTGGCCGCTTGGCGAAGGTGAGGGCGGAACATAGCGCACCAAAACCTATGTAACCTAACTTGATTGGTTTAGCATGTTTGGCGGAAGTAGTAGCAAATAAGAATCCGGCTGTTCATACACCTTTGAAGTAGCACAGCACCTAACGCCTCGATCACACCGACAGTGTCCTTGCGATTTGGCACACCAGAAGTAAGGCTACATTCAAATCAAAATCAAACGTTATTTGTCACATGCTTGGCAACAACAGCTGTAGACTAACAGTGAAACGCTTACTTACGCTCCCTTCCCAACATTATTATTACAAAAATAATAACTAGAGGAATACATAAACAATGAGTAATGATAACTTGTGGGGTACCAGTTCCGAGTCGATGTGCAGGGGCACGAGGTAATTGAGATAGATATGTACTTATAAGTAGGGATAAAGTGACTAGAAAAATATAATAAACAGCAGCAGCATATGTGTGGAGTCAAAGGGGGTCAATGCAGATAGTCTGGGTAGTTATTTAGTTAACTATTTAGCAGTCTTATGGTATTGGGGTAGAAGCTGTTCAGGGTCCTGTTGGTGCCAGACTTGGTGCATCAGTACTGCTTGCAGTAGCATAGATGAGAGAACACAGTGTTTGCCTTGCAGCATTGCTTTGCACAGGCAGTTGCAATGCATTCTATGTTCTGTGTGGTGCATAGGTTGGATATATCCATGGTATGTATCAAATTGTATGTGTAGACTTAACAGAAATAGTAGCAAAATGGCATGTTTAACTTTTGTTGAACACATATCCAGTAAAAATGGTGGATTACATAATGAACAAGTTCGACTGCAGAATTTATTACCCAACATTGATACAATGATGGCGTTGGTTCATGTTTTTAAAATAATATAGGAATTTTAGCTTCTCTTGTGCCAAGTTTGAAAGTGAAACTCTGTTGCACCACCTAATACAGAAAATACATGTATGTCCCTGGCTGGTAATGACTAACCATCGCCAGGTTTGTCAAGCTCCTATTTATTTGCTACAGAATCAAATAACATTGTATTTGTCACATGTGCCGAATACAAACAGGTGTAGACTTTACTGTGAAGTCCTTACTTACGAGCCCTTTCCCAACAATGCAGACTTAAAAAGTAAGACAAATTTGATATTTTTTGAAGGAAATAGTAACAAGATAAAATAGCAATAATGAGACTGAATACAAGGAGTACCGGTACCGAGTCAATGTGCAAGGGTACGAGGTAGTATTTACAGTTGAAGTCAGAAGTTTACATACCTTAGCCAAGTACATTTAAAGTCAGTTTTTCACAATTCCTGACATTTAATCCTAGTAAACATTCCCTGTCTTAGGTCAGTTAGGATCACCACTTTATTTTAATAAGAATGTGAAATGTCAGAATAATAGTAGAGAGAATGATTTATTTCAGCTTTATTTCAGCCATGGTCATTATGGCCAAACAGTTCAATTTTTGTTTCATCAGACCACAGGACATTTCTCCAAAAGTACAATCTTTGTCCCCATGTGCAGTTGCAAATCGTAGTCTGGCATTTTTATGGTGGTTTTGGAGCAGTGGGTTCTTCCTTGCTGAGCAGCCTTTCAGGTCATGTCGATATAGGACTCGTTTTACTGTGGATATAGATACTTTTGTACCTGTTTCCTACAGCATCTTCACAAGGTCCTTTGCTGTTGTTCTAGGATTGATTTGCACTTTTCGCACCAAAGTACGTTCATCTCTTGGAGACAGAGCGAATCTCCTTCCTGAGCGGTATGACGGCTGCGTGGTCCCATGGTGTTTATACTTGCGTACTATTGTTTGTACAGATGAACATGGTACCTTCAGGGCGTTTGGAAATTGTTCCCAAGGATGAACCTGACTTGTGGAGGTCTACAATTTTTTTTTCTGAGGTCTTGGCTGATTTATTTTCATTTTCCCATGATGTCAAGCAAAGAGGCACTGAGTTTGAAGGTAGGCCTTGAAATACATCCACAGATACACCTCCAATTGACTCAAATTATGTCAATTAGCCTATCAGAAGCTTCTAAAGCCATGACATAATTTTCTGGAATTTAAGTTAAATAATCTGTCTGTAAACAATTGTTGGAAAACATTACTTGTGTCATGCACAAAGTAGATGTCCTAACCGACTTGCCAAAACTATAGTTTGTTAACAAGAAATTTGTAGAGTGGTTGAAAAATGAGTTTTAATGACTCCAACCTAAGTGTATATAAACTTCCAACTTCAACTGTACATGTGGGTAGGGGTAAAAGTGACTAGGCAATCAGGATAAATGATAAACAGAGTAACAGCAGCGTGTGTGAAAGTGTGTGTGTGTGTGTGTGTGTGTGTGTGTGTGTGTGTGTGTGTGTGTGTGTGTGTGTGTGTGTGTGTGTGTGTGTGTGTGTGTGTGTGTGTGTGTTGTCGTATGTAGTCTATGTGTGTTGGTGTGTCAGTGTAGCATGTGTAAGTGTGTGGGTAGAGTCCAGTGAGTGTGCACAGAGCCAGTGCAACAGAGTCAGTGCAAATCAAAAGGGTGTCAAAGCAAATAGTCAGGGTAGCCATTTGATTAACTGTTCAACAGTCTTATGGCTTGGGGGTCGAAGCTGTTCAGAGAAACTGGTTGTGTGAGTGACAGAACACCTGTGTGGAAGGACATAAAATAACTCAACGGTAAGTCTTGGGAAAATGTCTCATAAAATGCATTATATTTCCTAAGGTCTATACATACAACATACCAGTGGTGGAAAAAGTACCCAGTTGTCATACTTTAGTAAAAGTAAACATGCCTTAATAGAAAATTACTCAAGTAAAAGAGAAAGTGACCCAGTAAAATACTACTTGAGTAAAAGTCTAAAAGTATTTGGGTTTAAATATACTTAAGTATCAAAAGTAAATGTAGTTGCTAAAATATACTTAAGTATTGAAAGTAAAAGTAAAGGTATAAATAATTTAAAATGTCTTATATTAAGCAAACCAGATGGCACCATTTTCTTGTTTTTTTATTGACGGATAGCCAGTGGCACACTCCAACACTCAGACATAATTTACAAACAGCATTTGTGTTTAGTGAGTCCGCTAGATCAGAAGCAATTGGGATGACCGTGGATGTTCTCTTGGTAAGTGCATGAATTTGACAATTTTCCCGTCCTGCTAAGCATTTAAAATGTGACGAGTACTTTTGGGTTTCATAGAAAATGTATGGAGGAAAAATTACATTATTTTCTTTAGGAATGTAGTGAAGTAAAATTAAAAGTTGTAAAAAATATAAATAGTAAAGTACAGTTACCCAAAACATGTACTTTCAAGTATTTTTACTTATGTACTTTACATCACTGCAACATATAGTATGAGGTATTGCATGCATTATTTTTCCTAAGGCCTATACATACCTCATAGCTAGGCTACAAGAAAAAAAACGTATGTACATTCCTACAGGTACTTGTCCAGGCACATGGCACATGTCTGCTGCCTCTCGGGAGCCCTGTGAATTGTTCATCCATGGCCTGGTTCCCAAGATGGTGTGTTTTGTTGCTCTCTAGGCCCATTTCTTCTGTACTTTAGGTAACTATGGGCTGTAGACAATACAAAGGAAAGGACTTTTGTCTCATCACCTCTTTTCACCCTATTATTTCCCCAAGCCTCAGGAGTGGTGGATCCCTTCACATTGAAATTCTTCTGGTGAAGGTATTTCTCTCTCTCTCTCTCTCTCTCTCTCCCTCTCTCTCTCAGCCTCCCTCCCACTGAGTGTATGAAACTCAGATGAAAGCTTTTAGGCCCTGCTGTGTCAGAGAAAGTGTGTTTAAGACATTATATGGTTGGTGGTTTCCTATATTACAGGGACTGTGATGTATGATGGGACTGTGATGTATGATGTCTCATAAAATGCATTATATTTTCTAAGGCCTATACATACAACATCCAGTGGTAGATGATGGGACTGTGATGTATGATGGGACTGTGATGCATGATGGGACTGTGATGTATGATGGGACTGTGATGTATGATGGGACTGTGATGTATGATGTGACTGTGATGTATGATGGGACTGGCATGTATTTCCCACGTGTTTTTATCTACACATAAAGGGAATTGCCGTAAGGTAGTCGGTCTCTATGTTTTGTGTTTCCTTCAGTGAGTGTTAATGGTGAGAAACTTCAATTCTGAATGAACTTGTCCTTTCTCTCAAGACTAGAGAGACAATCCTACTCTGGCAAGCTGTGACCAATGGTTTACATGTGTTTGACACCCTGCTAACTTTTTCTCACGCACTGACGGTTGTTTCCTCATTTTGCACCACACGTTCAGAGCTTGGCAGAGTCATCTTGCTGATGTGCTCTGCACACATAACTCAAGTCACACTATTTACCCACTGTAATTTTCCATAATTACATTGTCACACCGATAACTGTGACTCACAGAAAGTCAAAGAGGAGATGATAATCAGTGTCAAACCTGTTACATCTCCTTTTCAGTGTGCAGTTGAGTGTAGCCTATTACACTCCATGCAAGCAACATCAGTGAAGCAAGACATGAGCCAAGGCCATTTGACAGTCATATGATGTAGGTAAGCCTCAGGCTGTTTCGGCCTCTGTCAGTGTGACACCAGTGGATTTTAGTCAGCAGCCCCAGGCCCCAGAGCAGTGATGCTTCACCAGAAGTGAAACTGTGAACTCCACAGGAGCCACAGGCTCATCCTCACATAGACTGACCAGGCTGGCTGAAACATTCACATTGATTGGTTAGGCTTAGGTTCAGACAAGACAGAAGCACCTGCTGGAGCAGCAGCCAGCACCACCACCCACAGCTGTGATTACTGGAGACAGTGTCACAGTATAATTTTTCACAAATATACAGAGGGTAAAGGAGATCACCTTACATTAATATTGTACACACTACAGGAGCAGGTGAAAAACAATTTAGGCACTGTTGTCCTGTAATTGGGTTGTGTTGACACAAGCTGCCCTGCCCAGCCCTGGAGAGGTCTCCTGCAGTAATCCTTCCATTCAGTGTGTGTGTGTGTGTGTGCGTGCGTGTGCATGTGTGTGTGTGTCTGAGTGACAGCATGACACATTGAATAGAGCCAAGCTTACTGGAGCAGGATGAGACAGAGCCCCGTCTGACTCCCAGCCAAACGCTGTGTGACTCAGTCCTTCAGAAGAATACATGTGGAGACTCTGTGGAGCCTCTTGACGGTCAACACAGATATAAAGCTACTCACATCTTACCTAATATATAGTGAAATTACACCTTAGCGTACATCTTTTAGGCGGGTTCATTTACAGTTGATTTAAAAGTTAGATAGAAACTGTGCTATTAAATGGAGAGTTAGGGCAATGACTTGTGAACGTGTCAGAATTCCACAGTCATTGGAAAATAGGTACACTGCCACCTATTGGACTATAAGGACTGATGGATCATAATTTACAGTCAATAGTATGATATTGAGGAAAATAAAATGTATCCTATTTGAATAAAATGTTTACCGTAACTAGATTTAGCTGACATAGGAAACCCCCTAGCCCAACAAAAACAATATTGGTTTCTCTCCAATATGACTGTGCCAAAGAGTAGTACACAATTCCTCATTTCGTCAATGGTCAAAGGGGACACAAGGCAGATTTTCATGTTGCAATCTCCGTAGATGAGAGGGAAGTTGAAAGCATGACTCGTGCTGTCGCAGAACAGATGTTTTGTGTAGACCGGAACAACAGAACTAGAGGATTTATACTTTCTGACTGAAAAAACATTTTTGTAACACTTATAATTAAGCAATAAGGCACGAAGAGGTGTGGTATATGGCCAAGATACCACGGCTAAGGGCTGTTCTTAAGCACGGCGCTTTGCGGAGTGCCTGAACACAGCCCTTACCGTGGTATATTAGCGATATATCACAAATCCCCGAAGTGCCACATTGTTATTATAAACTGGTTACCAACGTAATTAGAGCAGTAAAAATAGATGTTTTGTCTTACCTGTGGTATACGATCTGATATACCATGGCTGTCAGCCAATCATCAATCAGGGCTCGAACCACCCAGTTTATAATGGTCTTTGAAAACACTCTCAACACATTTTTTTAAGTGATTTTTTTTTTTAATAAGTATTTTTTAATTTAATAAACGCATAAAGGGCTCCCAAGTGGTGCAGCGATCTACGGCACTGCATCTCAGTGCAAGAGGTGTCACTACAGTCCCTGGTTCGAATCCAGGCTGTATCACATCCGGCCATGATTGTGAGTCCCATAGGGCGGCGCACAATTGGCCCAGCGTCGTCCGGGTTCAGCCTGGGTAGGCCGTCATTGTAAATAAGAATTTGTTCTTAACTGACTTGCCTAGTTAAATAAAGGTTAAATAAAAAATATAAATACATTTGGCATGGGGTACATACACATGTTCATTGACTTCAACTATAACAATGAAATGATCAGTATGAAGACAGTTGGAAAGCTCAGTATGACAGGAAGAGGCTGATATCTGTGGTTGCCATTATCATGAAGGCTAAAGCTGTGGGTGAAATATATTCTATCCAGATCAGGAGGGTCTAAAATAAATGTTGTGAGGTAAGGCTTCAAGATAAGCAGCTGAATACATACAGTACACTCAGTCATTATACTCATATCATATAGCTTCAGACAAACATATACAGTGACACTATGTTCTTTTTTCTATGAAGCTCTTTTTTCTGTGGCACATGGAATATAAAAACATTTGAGCATGAAATTAGCATTATACCACAACTGATGAATGTGTTTAACACAGTGGGGCCTACATAGAAATATGTGTATATGTTAAAAAGTATTTCAAAAGTTTATTAAAATTCACTACAGGTAAAATTATATACAGAACCTATTTTAATGTTTTTATATGCATTATGTTTGACAAACATTACTAACAATTGCTTTTCTACATTTTAAGTTAATTAACATATAGAAACAATGTGACAAATCAAACTTTGTAATTTACACACAAAAATCTTTATCAAAAACATATGATAAACATCGTTTTCAATCTCAGGAAGAAACATTTTCACATATATTTATAAGTACATCCATTTGTTCCTTAGGCTCTGTGACACACTGGGAGCTGTGGCTCTGTGTCTGAGAGATGCTTGGTCTCTTGGTCACAAAGGACAGTTCTTTAGTCCCCTCTCCAGGAGCCGTGCTTGAGATGTGCCGGAACAATTTCTGAATGCCTGTCTCCCTCAGGGAACTCCGGAACGTACGCGCCACAAACACATAGAGCAAAGGGTTGACCGAACTACTGATGAACACGAGCGCTCCAGCGATGAAAGTCATGGTGGTTCTGACGCTCTCTATGCGCTCTGCAGCCTCGCGGTGGGACCCCTTGATGGTGAGGATGACGAGGGAGAGCACGTTGCCGACGTGGTGAGGGGTCCAGCATAATGCGAACACCACTACCATGCTTGCAATCAACCCCATGGACTTACGCTTGGACTTAAAGGTAATCTGTGCGATGCGGCTGTAGAGACAGCTGTAGCAGACGACAAGAATGCAAAAGGGGACAGCAAAGCCCACCAGCGTCTCCAGTAGAACACACACTGCCTCCTGGCTGTCTGAGGTGTAGTCCCTGTACAGGCAATGCTCCTCCCCAGGGTCCCCCTCCACCACCTGGGTGGGAAAGACGGGGGTGCTGAATAGGAACGCAGCAGCCCACAGAAACAGAAGAACTTTATTCAAGGCCTTCTTCCTCCTCCAGCCGGCTGAGGCAAAGGGGTGTCGCACAGCGACAAAGCGCTCGACGCTCATGAGGGTGATGAGGAAGACGCTGCTGTACATACAGGTGTTGATGACGTACACCATGGCCTTACAGGATACCTCCCCAAACACCCAGGAGCGGGCCAGGGAGTAGATCCACAGGGGCAGGGTGATGAGCACCAGCAGGTCTGCAGCAGCCAGGTGGAGGATGAGCACCACGGTGTGGGAGCGCTGCTGGACGTGCCTCAGGATGGTCCAGATCACCAGCAGGTTCCCCGGGACCCCCACCAGGAATGACAGGCCCAGGATCACACAGGCCACCACTGTCCCGCCAGCAAACTCATCAGGAGCCATGGTGGACTCTGAAGCTGAAGACAGCTGATGATCGAACGGTTCTGGTTGATGCTGCCGATCGCCTTGCCTCACCTCGCCTTACGTGCCTTCTATCTGGTGTACATACTCAGACAGAAAAAAAGTGCTGCACCAGCAAGCTTTCACTTCCCTTTAACTTTGCTGAGGAGAACAGGAAAGAGGTTGGTTTTTCACAGAGCCATCATTCTGTGAGAGACATAGCACTGAGTCATCCAGTGGGTCCTTATTGTGGCACTGTCTGGAAAAATATATCTTCTGAGATATTTTAAGAGTTCAAACAATTGTATTGACCACAAATTACTTTTATTGAAGTGATATGAACTTGAGATCAGATTTTTTTCTTTTATTGTGATCAAATAGAGTAAGGGAGTGTGTTATTTTAAGTAACATGAATTTCAATACAAAATAAAGGTTAAATCAAATAAATCAAATAATATTCAAGGAATTGTAACATGACCATGAATAAATGTTATTTAAATTATACCACTTTGTGAGCAAATGCAATAGCTTTGTTGTGTTGAAATAGTCACAATTGAATTACTTGTGTGAGCTTTTCTCACCGTATTTCACAAGGACCACAACAATATCTACATTTTGTACCATGATCATAAAAATACAACTTTTAATCAAACTTCTAGATTCTAGACATATTTATTTCTCATCAATGCTGACATCTGAATCAATGATCAGGTCACAGTTTTCATTTGACATTTTAGTCATTTAGCAGGCGCTCTTATCCAGAACGACTTATCCAGAATGCTCTTATCCAGCGCGACCATCTCTGTAGTCCTACACGGTAGTTATGTCTGTGGTATTGTTGCAGTCTGGCCTTACTGAGGACATTATGTTTTCCGATCCTATTGTGTTGCCAGATCCTATTGTGTTTTCCGATCCTATTGTGTTGCCAGATCCTATTGTGTTTTCCGATCCTATTGTGTTGCCAGATCCCCTTAGCTTGGAGGAGGTGTGTGAGGAGAGTTCCTGGAACAGCCTGACCATGCGGGACTCCTGGAGACTGCCCTGGAAGTTCCTTGCAGCGAAGGAATAGAACACAGGGTTCACAGAGCTACTAATGAAGGCCAGCGCTCCAGAGATAAACACTATTGCAGTCTGGGCCACAGAAACAGGCACAGCATCATCTGGATCCTCTGTCAGGATGCTGACTAGGTCTACAGTGTTGAGGACATGGTGAGGAAGCCAGCAGAGAACGAAGGCTACCACCACACTACTGATCAGAACTGTCGACTTCTGTTTGCTGCTGCCGAAATGCATTGTCCTCAGGTGTGTTGCTACTAGACAGGAACAGACAGCCAGGGTGGAGAAGGGGACCACGAAGCCCACCAAGGTCTCCAGGCATAAGAACACCACCTCTTGGGCCACTGAGCTGTACTCCCTGAAAAGACACTGCTCAGTGCCATCGATCTCATCGATGGAGCTGGTAAGAATGGATGGGATCCCTAAAAGGAAAGCCAGAACCCAGATAGCCACTAGAGCCTTGTCCATAATTGCCTTGGTCTTCCAGCGCAACATCTTGAACGGGTACAGGATGACAAGGAAGCGCTCGACGCTCATGAGGGTGATGAGGAAGACGCTGCTGTACATGCAGGTGTTGATGACGTACACCATGGCCTTACAGGACGCCTCCCCGAACACCCAGGAGCGGGCCAGGGAGTAGATCCACAGGGGCAGGGTGATGAGCACCAGCAGGTCTGCAGCAGCCAGATGGAGGATGAGCACCACGGTGTGGGAGCGCTGCTGGACGTGCCTCAGGATGGTCCAGATCACCAGCAGGTTTCCCGGGACCCCCACCAGGAACGACAGGCCCAGGATCACACAGACTACTGATCGCCCTACGGTTGACATTTCATTAAACAATGCATCATCATCGTCTGAGATGGAGGAACCCGAGCTCTTCATTTTGCACTGCAGTCAACTGCTGTTTCCTAAGAAATAATGATTTTGTCTGGGGAGTACTTCCTTATATCACCCTTGGCCTCGAAAGCAGTAACAGTCACTTTACTTCTGTAATAAAACAAGGGTTTCTGTTTGAGTGTGACAGGAAAGCAATGTGGTTAGCTAGATGTGACAAAGAAAAATGAACAGGTTGTTAAATATTTTATGTATTTTTTATTGTGTTTATTTTTTACAGTAGATTATGGATGCCTTCCCCATTACAGTTTATACAATAATTATTTTTAGTGCATGTGTTGGGCGCATTTTACAGTCGTGGCCAAAAGTTTTGAGAATGACACAAATATTAATTTTCACAAAGTCTGCTGCCTCAGTTTGTATGATGGCAATTTGCATATACTCCAGAATGCTATGAAGAGTGATCAGATGAATTGCAATTCATTGCAAAGTCCCTCTTTGCCATGCAAATGAACTGAATCCCCCAAAAACATTTCTACTGCATTTCAGCCCTGCCACAAAAGGACCAGCTGACATCATGTCAGTGATTCTCTCGTTAACTCAGGTGTGAGTGTTGACGAGGACATGGATGGAGATCACTCTGTCATGCTGATTGAAGCTTCCAGTCTGTTATTCAAACTCAAAAGGAGGGTGGTGCTTGGAATCATTGTTCTTCCTCTGTCAAACATGGTTACCTGCAAGGAAACACGTGCCGTCATCATTGCTTTGCACAAAAAGGGCTTCACAGGCAAGGATATTGCTGCCAGTAAGATTGCACCTAAATCAACCATTTATCGGATCATCAAGAACTTCAAGGAGAGCGGTTCAATTGTTGTGAGGAAGGCTTCAGGGCGCCCAAGAAAGTCAAGCGCCAGGACCGTTTCCTAAAGTTGATTCAGCTGCGGGATCGGGGCACCACCAGTACAGAGCTTGCTCAGGAATGGCAGCAGGCAGGTGTGAGTGCATCTGCACGCACAGTGAGGCAAAGACTTTGGAGGATAGCCTGGTGTCAAGAAGGGCAGCAAATAAGCAACTTCTCTCCAGGAAAAACATCAGGGACAGACTGATATTCTGCAAAAGGTACAGGGATTGGACTGCTGAGGACTGGGGTAAAGTCATTTTCTCTGATGAATCCCCTTTCCGATTGTTTGGGGCATCTGGAGAAAAGCTTGTCCGGAGAAGACAAGGTGAGTGCTACCATCAGTCCTGTGTCATGCCAACAGTAAAGCATCCTGAGAGTATTCATGCGTGGGGTTGCTTCTCAGCCAAGGGAGTGGGCTCACTCACAATTTTGCCTAAGAACACAGCCATGAATAAAGAATGGTACCAACACATCCTCCGAGAGCAACTTCTCCCAACCATCCAGGAACAGTTTGGTGACGAACAATGTCTTTTCCAGCATGATGGAGCACCTTGCCATAAGGCAAAAGTGATAACTAAGTGGATTGGGGAACAAAACATAGATATTTTGGGTCCATGGCCAGGAAACTCCCCAGACCTTAATCCCATTGAGAATTTGTGGTCAATCCTCAAGAGGCGGGTGGACAAACAAAAACCCACAAATTCTGACAAACTCCAAGCATTGATTATGCAAGAATGGGCTGCCATTAGTCAGGATGTGGCCCAGAAGTTAATTGACAGCATGCCAGGGCAGATTGCAAAGGTCTTGAAAAAGAAGGGTCAACACTGCACATATTGACTCTTTGCATCAACTTCATGTAATTGTCAATAAAAGCCTTTGACACTTATTAAATGCTTGTAATTATACTTCAGTATTCCATAATAACATCTGACAAAAATATCTAAAGACACTGAAGCAGCAAACTTTGTGGAAATTAATATTTGTGTCATTCTCAAAACTTTTGGCCATTGACCCCCCTCCACCCCCCCTTTTTTTGCACTAACTCTTGCACTGGCTCTACGCACACTCAGTAGACTCTACCCACACACACTACACTGACACTCCAACACATACACACACACACACACACTACATACGCTCAAACACACAAAACACACACACACACACACACACATGCATATTGACACCACACACTCACACACGCACACACACACACACACACACTACATACGCTCACACACACAAAACACACACATGCATATTGACACCACACACTCACACATAGACACACTTTCACACTTTTTCACTCTCTTCACATGCACTGTTGCTACTCTGTTTATTATCTATCCTGATTGCCTAGTCATTTTTACCCCTACCTACATGTACATATTACCTCAACAACCTTGTACCCCTGCACATTGACTCGGTACCGGTACTCCTTGTATATACTGTAGCCTCGTTATTGTTAATTTATTGTGTTACTATTTTTCTTTAGCAAATTTTTTTCTTACTTTTTAACTCTGCATTGTTGCAAGTAAGCATTTCACTGTAAAGTCTACACCTGTTGTATTTGGCTCGTGAAAAATAGCATTTTATTTGACATAGGGTTGACTCTTTTCATTGTTATTATTGATTACTCTACTGCATTGTCGAGGAAGCTAGTGCATAAGCATCTGACTGCACCTTTTATACCTGCTGTAAACAGGGTTTGTCATGAATTAATCAAAAAATTATTTTTTTGGGATGGGTAGGTTACGTTCTAAATGTAATGTATTACAAACTTGTGATCAGTAATATAACTAGGATAACACAAACTCAGTAACATAATCGGATTACTTTCACAGTTACCAGTTACCTGTCCAAAACTGTAATCCTAGTTACATTACTTTTGGATTACTTTTTCAATAGAATAAAGATTAAAAGGATCCATCAAACTCATTTGGTGTGTCAAACTTAAACTTGCACCTTTTTTTTAATGTTGAATTGAAAGTCATTGAGAAAACAGAAAGATGTCAGAATAAATTTTTTGCAAACATCCTTTCTGAATAAAAAAGTAATCCAAGAAGTAATCATCTAGTTGTTCAAAAGTATCTGTAATCTGATTGCAATATTTTTGCTGGTAAAGTAAGTGATTACATGTAATTGTTTTTCCTAATTAGACATGTAATTGATTGCGTGTAATCAGTTACACCCCAACCCTGATTTTACTGGACAACTTTGCACTTGATAGACTTTTATTTTGAAAGTTGTTGTGATGACGCTCAGAATTTCATGTCCTGGGTCTCCAACATAGATTGTATATCTCCAGCCAGTGAGAAATAAACAAGATGTCATCAACATATGCCGCGTTCACACACTAGACGGAACTAGGAAACTCGGAAATGTCCGACCTGCTTACTGGTTGAAGTTATACACGTGCCGCGGTCAACGATTTAGCAAAATGGAAATTTCCGAGTTTCCTAGTTCGGACAAGTGTATGAACGCAGCAATAACCACGGATCGGGGAATTTTAACGTAGTCTACTGTCAACCTCAACAAGAGGAAATTGTATTTTGGACACGAAGTTAGCTAGTTAATGTCAAATTGATTAATTTGTAAGTTGAGTGAAATGTCTTTGCTCAAATTTTAACCAGATTGGTTCGGTGAATTTCATAATCACCAGCTAGCTAACTAGCTAGTTGCTAATGCTAGCTAGTTAGCAACCTCTGCCGAGTACGGAAACATCAGACAGACTCTGGGACAGGTAACGTTAGCTAGCTAGAGAGTTTGGACTTTTTTAACTAGACAGCCAGCAAGCTAAAGTGCTAATTTATAAGCAATATCAGGTCCTCTATAGGAGTTTGTTTTATTTGAACTATACAACATTGGGTAGCTAGCTAGCTGTCTAAACTTGTAGCTAACAGCTAGCTAGCTTCCATGCAACATTAGTCTAGCACTCACTAGGTAGCTGGACCAAAATGGGCGTTGTTTTGATAGCGGTAGCTAGTTAGAAAGCTAGCTAATAACAATATGAACTTAACTAGCACGTTTAGCTGCTCAGCTAACCCTCTACAACTGTCTCTGGCCAGTGAAACAACACTGGAAACTAGTACTAGACAGAGAGGGCTTGTTGCTCAGGCTTACCGTTACACTAGCTAGCTAGTTCCATGCATTACCATTACCTACAGTAGCATTACTGATTTGTTTTCCTTCCCTGCAGGTTGTTGACAGAGCTAAAGTGTGGTGGAAATCAGTGTCAAGCCTATTAGGCCTAACTTCACAAGGGTTGTGTGTGAGAGACCTCCAATATTAACATTCCAATGCCTCTGCTATTCCTGGAGAGGTTTCCCTGGCCCAGTCTGCAGACCTACACAGCGCTGAGTGTGGTTCTGCTGGCTGGAAGCATCTTCAGCGCCTACACTACTGTGACTGAACAGGGGTTTGGGGTTCCAGACATGGACGAGCCTCCACCACCTGCACCCTTAGAAGGGGATAATAGAGGCGGCCTAGGCCTAGAACATGTGACTAGCAATGATGTTGTGGGTGCAGATACAGAATTGGCGACCACTGTTATGTGGTACCTGGTCACTGACAGTCTCTTTGTATGGGTAAGTCGTATTCAAGATTGGCTCAATTCAGCCAAGCAGCAAATTTTGTTGTTACGTTACTTAGTTGTTACATGGTTGCTAAGTTGTCTGCTCTTCTCTACTCAGGTGTTGGTGAATACAGCTTGCTGTTCTCTGATGTTAATTGCTAAGATGATCCAGTACATGGTTTTTGGGCCCCTCCGAGTCAGTGAGAAGCAGGTGAGGCTTGGAGTTGTGGTGGTAACATAATAACTGATATTTGGGATAATTTGATAAGCCTTGTGTGTACTCGCATGTCGACATGGTACTTGCATGTTTTCTCAAGTTTTTGCTTTTTGGCATGTCACCTTATTGAAGGTCAGGCATTTAACTGTGTTTATGTAAACTATAGTACAAACAAATGTCCACAAATAGTCCGCAAAACAAGATCTTATCATTGAAATCCAAACTGGTGGTTTGAGTCTATTAGTGTAGTCTGACCACTCCATCCATGTTCTAATGTATTGACCTCTCCTCTCTCCACCCCTCTCTCGTCCCATCTCCTCTCTACTCCACTCCCCTCCTCTCTCTCCTCAGCACCTTAAGGACAAGTTCTGGAACTTCATCTTCTATAAGTTCATCTTTATCTTCGGGGTGCTGAACGTTCAGATGGTGGAAGAGGTGGTCATGTGGTGTCTGTGGTTCTCTGCCCTGGTCTTCCTCCACCTCATGGTCCAGCTGTGCAAGGACCGCTTTGAATACGTACGTCTCATCAACTTCTAACAGTACATTTATTGTCATTTAGCAGACGCTCTTATCCAGAGCGACTTACATTGGTGCATTCATCTTAAGATAGCTTAACACTTTACTGTTGGTGTCTTTATGAATGCATTCATAAAGCCTTTATAACAGCTATATAACAACATTTGTCATAAGTAGTTTTAAATAATTATGAGTAACGGCATGATATAAAGGTTCAATTCAATTTTTTTTTTTTAAATATATGTTATAAAACTAGTTAAATTGGGTAACAAGTGCTATTACACAGTATGCATGACAACTTATTAGAGTACTGAATAAATAACTGAAATAAGGAAATTACAAAATGTAGATGGGCCCACCCACTGTACTGTAGAGAGAGTGACCTTGTTGACTTGTTTACACTGTAAACATATATACCTATGTTAGATGCCAGTGATTTGACGCTGTTGGCTATACATTCAGTCACAGTGACTGCCATAGACTGGGTCTCTTTCAGGTCCAGGAGAGACCTATTAATAAGCCTAGTTCTTGCTGTATGTATGTAGGCCAGGGTCTTAGGTTTAGCTAATGTTTCAGTCACTTCATAGACTCAAACTACAGAGTGAGGGACTACAAAAAAACTAAGATGAACATTTAGGTAGTGTGCTGTAGCTATAGGAAAACAGAACATCACACCACATTGTGAAGAATGACATCTGTCTGAAATCAATGGGTGTTAGGTTTTCCCCGTATCATATCAGCTGACATGGCACCTGTTGGAATGCTGTACTTTGTTGCTGCTGTCTGCAGTAAAAGTTGGATGAAAGGCTGCATAACAAGCCTATATGTGTGTTACTGTAGCTGTGTCAATATTGTTGTGTGTCACTAGACATGTTATTTGAGCATGTGTTAGTAGTACAGTATGGGGCTGCAGTGACACTGCCCAGATAAAGCTTACCTCTTGACCAAAAACATGCTCAACGGGAAAGTCTATTGAAAGAGTAGCCATGAAGTCTGCAACCACCCCTAAATTGTTATTGTGTGTGTCGTTCACTCTTTGTATGAAAGTACAAGTTATATGTAGGTGTGCGTGTCTGTCTACATCTGTGATTAGTAATATCTCTTTCTGAATGAGTGTATACAGTAGGTTAATGTGTACCTGTTCCCCCTTGCAGCTGTCCTTCTCCCCCACTACTTCTATGAACAGCCATGTGCGTGTCCTTACCCTACTGGTGTCCCTGCTGCTGGGCTGCTGTGGTCTTGCTGTGGTCTGTGGTCTGCTGGGCGCTGCACATGGCATGCACACCCTCTCCTTCATGGCTGCCGAGGTGAGGACCTGACCCTAAAGAGCTCACCAGCTTGTAGTCCTAATAAAGGGAAATTAGTTACCTCTGGTTCATTCAGAAATTCCTATGGGGAAAGAATAGGGTTTTGGAATAGACACCGAAAATAAGGTCTGAGGTTAACACAGACTTAGGATATGTTATACATTTTGTTCTATGAGAGAATATCAGTCAGTTAACATGACCTTTATGAATTATGAAGCCTTTATGTGCTTTTTCTGATTACATAAATGTTTAAAAATTCTCAAAAAGTGACGTTAGCTGATGAAGATTCTAATAGAACAAAACGTATCAGATCTCCTAAGCCAATGTGTTTACCACAGACCTTATTTTAGGCGTTTATCTAAAAACCCTACGAAAACTCTGTTAATTTCCCCATAGACTTTGTCCAACGAACCATGGCAGAGTTAGTGCCTACAAAAAGACCGCCTTACTATTGCTCTCTATTGGGCAAGGAGTATTGGTGTAGACTAGAGCAGGGTTGGCTAAACCTCCTGGGGAGTTGGGACTGTTAACTCGAAATGACACAACGACAAGGTTCCAGTTTAACAAAGTTTACTCTACTATATGAACACACTACAAGGTAGCCATTACACTCAAGGCCAGGTCCAACAACGACAAGACTTCCTGCGCATGCGCACTCTTGACTGAGTGATAGCCCCGTAATAACAGAAATATAGAGATACTTAAAACATGAACTTAACAGGGACTACCATCCTGCAGGAGTTTGTTCCAGCTGTTTTTTTTATTGTAAGTTACAGTAACAAGGAGGTTTACTCAGTCACAAATGAGTATTACATCATTGTCATCAGTTACATTTGTTTCCCACAAAAAAAAGGATGTATAAAATACTTATGTATAATTCATGTCTTTCTCTGTCTTTCAGTGTCTGCTGGTCACTGTGCGGACTGGACATGTCATCATGAGGTAAGACCCTTCCTTGCAGAATGCAGACCCTCTTGCACTGCAACACAGATGACATAGCGGATCTAGAATGAACCAGTTCTAATATTAGCATACTATTAGATGTGTTACCATGAGCACCTGTTGAAAGACTGCTTTGTGCTACAGAGGGTGATCATGATGACTTGCAGGCAGCTGTATTTATTGGAGTGGTTCATTAATTAGTTATGCTAAAACATTATACAAAAACCCTGTAAACAGTAGCCAAGTGTATGAGTTGTTGCTTTGCTTTGTGTTGTCTGGACACCCATAGCATTAAGCGCCTATCAGAGTCCAAAACGTGTACGCACAGTGTTCTAGAATGTTGGACCTTTGGCTTTTGTACTTTTTGAATTCTCAACGCTGCTCAATCAATTTCTCCAACTGTCAACACATTAAAATGAATAGAGGAATGTGTGCGCAGAGCTGCGTTGGTTGGGAATTTTGGGGAGGTGCGCGTTCGGCCTGGCCCAGTGAGAGTTAAGCTAAATGATGATCTACAACTACTGATTAGCGCAAGCAAAAATAAGTTGATGTTGGTCTGGCCTTAATGACTATGTACTCTTATCCCCATCTGGCACAGTCGAGGACTGGTCACCCTATAGAGCCTGGTTCCTCTTGACAGTGGCAAGAAAGTATGCGAACCATTTGGAATTACCTGGATTTCTTCATAAATTGGCCATCAAATTTGATCTGATCTTCATCTAAGTCACAACAATAGACAAACATAGTATGCTTAATCTAATAACACACACATTTTTGCATTTTTCTTGTCTATATTGAATACATCATTTAAACATTCACAGTGTAGGTTGGAAAAAGTATGTGAACCCCAAGGCTAATGACTTCTCCAAAAGCTAATTGGAGTCAGGGGTCAGCTAACCTGGAGTCCAATCAATGAGACAAGATTGGAGATGTTGGTTAGAACTGCCTTGCCATATAAAAAACACTCACAAAAATTGAGTTTGCTATTCACAAGAAGCATTGCCTGATGTGAACCATGCCTCGAACAAAAGAGATCTCAGAAGACCTAAGATTAAGAATTGTTGACTTGCATAAAGCTGGGAAGGGTTATAAAAGTATCTCTAAAAGCCTTGATGTTCATCAGTCCACGGTAAGACAAATTGTCTATAAATGGAGAAAGTTCAGCACTGTTGCTACTCTCCCTAGGAGTGGCCGTCCTGCAAAGATGACTGCAAAAGCACAGCGCAGAATGCTCAATGAGGAAAAGAAGAATCTTGGAGTGTCAGCTAAAGACTTACAGAAATCTCTGGATCATGCTAACATCTCTGTTGACGAGTCTACGATACGTAAAACAATTAACAAGAATGGTGTTCATGGGAGGACACCACGGAAGAAGACACTGCTGTCCAAAAAAAACATTGCCCCACATCTGAAGTTTGCAAAAGTGCACCTGGATGTTCCAAAGTGCTACTGGCAAAATATTCTGTGTACAGATCAAACTACAGTTGAGTTGTTTGGAAGGAACACTATGTGTGGAGAAAAAATGGCACACCAACATCAACCTCATCCAAACTGTAAAGTATGTTGGAGGGAGCATCATGGTTTGGGGCTGCTTTGCTGCCTCAGGTCCTGGACAGCTTGCTATCATCGACGGAAAAATTAATTCCAAAGTTTATCAAGACATTTTTCAGGAGAATGTTAGGCTATCTGTCTGCCAATTGAAGCTCAACAGAAGTTGGGTGATGCAACAGGACAACGACCCAAAACACAGAAGTAAATCAACAACGGAATGGCTTCAACAGAAGAAAATACACCTTCTGGAGTGGCCCAGTCAGAGTCCTGACCTCAACCCGATGGAGATGTGGAGCATGACCTCGAGAGCAGTTCACACCAGACATCCCAAGAATATTACTGAACTGAAACAGTTTTGTAAAGAGAAATGGTCCAACATTCCTCCTGACCGTTGAGCAGGTCTGATTTGCAGCTACAGAAAACATTTGGTTGAGGTTATTGCTGCCAAAGGAGGGTCAAGCAGTTATTAAATCCAAGGGTTCACATACTTTTTCAACCCTGTACTGTGAATGTCTACACGTAAAGACATGAAAACGTGTAATTGTTTGTGTGCTATTAGTTTAAACAGACTGTGTTTGTCTATTGTTGTGACCTAGATGAAGAGCAGATCAAATTCTATGACCAATTAATGCAGAAATCCAGGTATTTCCAAAGGGTTCACATACTTTTTCTTGCCACTGTAGGTTTCTTCCTAGGTTCCTACCTTTCTAGGGAGTTTTTCCTAGCCACTGTGCTTCTATATCTGCATTGCTTGCTCTTTGGGGTTTTAGGCTGGGTTTCTGTATAAGCACTTAGTGACAGCTACTTATGTAAAAAGAGCTTTATAAATACATTTGCTTGATTTGTGGTGTGTACAATTCAAAAGCATAGGTGCAAAAATGTCAAAATAAAAAGGCATTATTGTGACCAGGGCAGGGTTCTGACTAAGTCTGTTTCTCTGCAGGTACACCATTCACCTGTGGGATCTGAACCACCCAGGCACCTGGGAGAGTAAGGGCTCCTACGTCTACTACACTGACTTCATCATGGAGCTGTCTATGCTGTCCCTGGACCTTATGCACCACATCCACATGCTGGTGAGTGACAGAGCCGGGTCACTACGGGCTGGTATTAGTAAGGGAACTAACCGACTGGGTAATAGCACCACCGAGAGGCCCACAAGATGGCTGACTGAACTAGCCTGAATTTAAAATAAGGGCTCTATCTCAATTTGTCTTTCTTCGATTCCTTGCATTCTATCTCCTCGCCTCCTCAACTGTATTGGAGGAATTGAGAGAGAACCACAGTATTCAGTTAGATGAGAGCTGAGTTTGATCTTAGAGCTGTTTTAACATTTGACTCCCCTCAGCTCTTTAGTAATATCTTAGAGCTGTTTTAACGTTTGACTCCCGTCTCCCCTCAGCTCTTTAGTAATATCTTAGAGCTGTTTTAACATTTGACTCCCCTCAGCTCTTTAGTAATATCTTAGAGATGTTTTAACGTTTGACTCCCGTCTCCCCTCAGCTCTTTAGTAATATCTTAGAGCTGTTTTAACATTTGACTCCCCTCAGCTCTTTAGTAATATCTTAGAGCTGTGTTTAACATTTGACTTCCCTGTCTCCCCTCAGTTCTTTGGTAATATCTTAGGGGAGTCAAACGTTAAACACAGCTCTAAGATATTACCAAAGAACTGAGGGGAGACAGGGAAGTCAAATGTTAAACACAGCTCTAAGATATTACTAAAGAGCTGAGGGGAGTCAAATGTTAAAACAGCTCTAAGATATTACTAAAGAGCTGAGGGGAGACGGGAGTCAAACGTTAAAACAGCTCTAAGATATTACTAAAGAGCTGAGGGGAGTCAAATGTTAAAACAGCTCTAAGATATTACTAAAGAGCTGAGGGGAGACGGGAGTCAAACGTTAAAACAGCTCTAAGATATTACTAAAGAGCTGAGGGGAGTCAAACGTTAAACACAGCTCTGTCTCCCCTCAGCTCTTTAGTAATATCTTAGAGCTGTGTTTAATGTTTGACTCCCCTGTCTCCCCTCAGTTCTTTGGTAATATCTTAGAGCTGTGTTTAATGTTTGACTCCCCTGACTCCCCTGTCTCCCCTCAGCTCTTTGGTAATATCTGGCTGTCCATGGCCAGTCTGGTGATCTTCATGCAGCTGAGGTATCTGTTCCATGAGGTGCAGCGCCGCATCCGACGCCACAAGAACTACCTCCGTGTCATCAACAACATGGAGGCCAGGTCTGTCTACTGACCAGCCTACTGATGGCTCTCACTGTCTTGTATTTAATACATCTCTACTGTTACTTATTAGGTGATGGGTGGTGTTCTTTCACTCTTAGCTGAGACTCAGTGTATGAAGCTGTAGCAGTGTGTGTGAATCTAGTCTCTCTGCTTTCTTATGACGGGCTATCTAGCTGTTAGCTATTTAGCTATTCATGAGACTAGTGCAGTTGTTGATCTAGATTTGTTATGCTCTGTACCTCTCAGGTTTGCAGTGGCCACAGCCGAGGAACTGGTAGCCAACAATGATGACTGTGCCATCTGCTGGGACACCATGCAGACAGCACGTAAACTGCCCTGCGGACACCTCTTCCACAAGTAAGAGACTGACCCAGCCACCTTGGCACCTCTAAAATCCCAGGAGTCATTATTTCCTCACACTTGATTGAATGTGGCATTATGTGGGTGATGTTTTGATTGACACTAAGAGTGTTGTGTCTGTACCTGTGTTTGCTGCGTGTCTGTGTACATTAACGTTCCTGTTTGCTATTCCTCAGTTCCTGCCTGCGGTCGTGGCTGGAGCAGGACACGTCGTGTCCAACATGCAGGATGTCCCTGAACATCAGTGGTGATGGAGGCCCGGCCAGAGGCCAGCAGCAGGGGGCTGGCCTCCCACTGGAGAACAACCTGGGCCCTGGGGGCCCCGCTGCAGACGCCAGACCACACCTCAACCAACACAATCACTTCTTCCACTTTGATGGTAAGGCCATACAGACTTGTTTTACAACACAGGTGATCTCACTGAATGGACTACTCTATTGAGTATGGTTGATGATGAGTTCTGGCATATAACATGTTGATAGTCACATAGACAGACATCACACTGTTAGAGAAATTTCTTATAGTGCACATTTCAGGTAGTGATTAATGTGGTGATGTCTCCTCCCAGGCTCCCGCATCGCCAGCTGGCTGCCTAGTTTCTCAGTAGAGGTGATGCACACCACTAACATCCTGGCTATCGCTCAGCAGGCCAACAACTCTCAGCTCAACACCATGGTGAGTCACAGCCTTACTCTAATCCCCTCCCGGGACATCAGCATGTTTTTTAGTCCTGGACTAGGTTTAATCCTTCCAAGAGGTCTCGCAAGCATCATCTCACATACACATGGTTAGCAGATGTTAATGCGAGTGTTCCGACAATGCTTCTAGTTCCGACAATGCAGTAATAACCAACGAGTAATCTAACCTAACAATTCCACAACTACTACCTTATACACACAAGTGTAAAGGGATAAAGAATATGTACATAAAGATATATGAATGAGTGATGGTACAGAACGGCATAGGCAAGATGCAGTAGATGGTATCGAGTACAGTATATACATATGAGATGAGTAATGTAGGGTATGTAAACATAAAAGTGCATAGTTTAAAGTGGCTAGTGATACATTTTTGATCAATTTCCATCAATTGCTATTTATTAAAGTGAGCTGGAGTTGAGTCAGTATGTTGGCAGCAGCCACTCGATGTTAGTGGTGGCTGTTTAACAGTCTGATGACCTTGAGATAGAAGCTGTTTTTCAGTCTCTCGGTCCCTGCTTTGATGCACCTGTACTGACCTCGCCTTTTGGATGATAGCGGGGTGAACAGGCAGTGGCTCGGGTGGTTGTTGTCCTTGATGATCTTTATGGCCTTCCTGTGACATCTGGTGGTGTAGGTGTCCTGGAGGGCAGGTAGTTTGCCCTCAGCGATGCGTTGTGCAGACCTCACTACCCTCTGGAGAGCCTTACGGTTGTGGGCGGAGCAGTTGCGGTACCAGGCGGTAATACAGCCCGACAGGATGCTCTCAATTGTGCATCTGTACAAGTTTGTGAGTGCTTTTGGTGACAAGCCAAATTTCTTCAGCCTCCTGAGGTTGAAGAGGCGCTGCTGCGCCTTCTTCACCACGCTGTCTGTGTGGGTGGACCAATTCAGTTTGTCCGTGATGTGTACGCCGAGGAACTTAAAACTTACTACCCTCTCCACTACTGTCCCGTCAATGTGGATAGGGGGCTGCTCCCTCTGCTGTTTCCTGAAGTCCACGATCATCTCCTTTGTCTTGTTGACGTTGAGTGTGAGGTTATTTTCCTGACACCACACTCCGAGGGCCCTCACCTCCTCCCTGTAGGCCGTCTCGTCGTTGTTGGTAATCAAGCCTACCACTGTAGTGTTGTCCGCAAACTTGATGATTGAGTTGGAGGCGTGCATGGCCACGCAGTCGTGGGTGAACAGGGAGTACAGGAGAGGGCTGAGAACGCACCCTTGTGGGGCCCCAGTGTTGAGGATCAGCGGGGTGGAGAGGTTGTTACCTACCCTCACCACCTGGGGGCGGCCCGTCAGGAAGTCCAGGACCCAGTTGCACAGGGCGGGGTCGAGACCCAGGGTCTCGAGCTTGATGACGAGTTTGGAGGGTACTATGGTGTTAAATGCTGAACTGTAGTCGATGAACAGCATTCTCACATAGGTATTCCTCTTGTCCAGATGGGTTAGGGCAGTGTGCAGTGTGGTTGCGATTGCGTCATCTGTGGACCTATTGGGTCGGTAAGCAAATTGAATTGGGTCTAGGGTGTCAGGTAGGGTGGAGGTGATATGGTCCTTGACTAGTCTCTCAAAGCACTTCATGATGACGGAAGTGAGTGCTACGGGGCGGTAGTCGCTTAGCTCAGTTACCTTAGCTTTCTTGGGAACAGGAACAATCTGAGCTTTGAAGATTGTTTTTACACCTGCCCTTCATCAACAGCTTTGGGTAACATAGTGTTCTACTCCCCACAGGCCCATCAGATCCAGGAGATGTTTCCTCAGGTTCCCTACCACTTGGTGCTGCAGGACCTGCAGTTGACCCGCTCTGTGGAGGTCACCACCGACAACATCCTGGAGGGACGCATCGTGGTGCCCTTCCCTGCTCTGGTAGGTCCTCCAGTTCAGTGCATTGGGTATTTTGACCATGGTGGTCCACATATAGACCCCAGAAGGCCTACATTTTCCCCTTGTGTGTGATTGTACTGCCTCTTTCTGAGGATTAGGTAGAACAATAGAGGGCGTGAGTTCAGGATCTAGTCAAATGTGTTTAAAGGTGTATACTGTGGTGTTAACTGGTGTTGATTAAAGATGTCTTGCCTCTCCCCCTCCAGGCGGCTGAGCGTTCCCCCGTGCAGGTGAACCCAGGCCCAGAGGGGGCAGGAGCCAGTGGGGGGGTGGAGACTGCTCCCAGCGAGCTGAACAACCTGGAGGTCAGAGGGAGCCGTTTCTCCAAGTCTGCAGAGGAGAGACAGAAGATGCTGCTGCAGAGGAAGGATGAGCTGTTGCAACAGGCACGCAGGTACTGTACTGTCACCACCGGCAATACTAGACCAGTCTGTCAAACGAAACGGGTGTATTCAGTGAGGGGAAACCTTACCAGCTTTGCAGATAGAAATATAGCCTACCCTATTCAACTTGGCAGACAATCATATCTTATTACGCAATCAATTTCTGTCTGAATGTTTTGCAACGTGACCAGGCATCCTGAACAGGCCTCAGCTGACAATCTTTTCAAAATAAGAGTCTTCTTAGATAAGAGCAAACACCTGTTGCTGTCTTGGTGGTGGTTTCTTGTCTGTTAGGTCAGGGTTCAGTCACTGGCTCTTTTACTGAGTAACTACAGTAGCAGAATAGATCTATTGTAACTAAATGACTGAGATCACTGTCATGTTTATAAGGACACACCATAGCAAACGTTTAGCAAAATGAAAGTTTCTTATTGGACTAGTTCAGACAGTTTCTCCCTGCCACTCTCTGTTTCTGAGCATTTCCTTCCGTTTCGTGTCTGCTGAACACAGCCCACATTGACCTCAATTCATTTCCCCACAGGAGATACTTGAGAAAGAGCCCAGAGGACGAGGAGGACCTGCCCACTCTGGAGGAAGACGCCCCTGTCTCAGACGTGACCATGCTGAGACGCAGGACCATGGCAGCAGCTGCAGAGAGACGCATGCAGAGCCAACCAGACCCTGCTCCCTGAGACTATACTGGACTGTAAACTCCCACCTAGACAGTCTCACCTCGAACCCACACCTAATGCCCTTGGAGTGTCCACAAACTCCTCACGTCCCACCTAAGAGGCACCTCCACCGAAAGAGCTCTCTACGTTATATGATCAATGGAATTACCTAAATAAAAGCATTACATTACAAAGTGTTACAAGAAGCATGGGCTTTGGCTGCACATGGCACAGGGGCTCTGCTGTTTTAGGCTGCCCTAGTGAGATATGAGAACTGGGCCTTGGGAATGGTACCAGCCTCCCCTGAACTTTCACCAGGCACCAGAGGCTTAATTGGACATGGATCACCAGCGTTTTAAAGGAGTGGTGGGTGTCTGTCTGTTGAGTTTCTGAAGTGCACCGTAAAACGCCACCTCGCACACCTGTCATCACATAGCTCTAGCCCCCAGCTTCACTAGACTTACCTGTCATTCTCTTTACTGGCCATGATTGAGAAGGAAAGAGCATGGTGTCACAGTCCGAGGATGCTGCTGAGGTTAGTTAGGGTTTGTTAAGGTGCTGTTGCTACATACAGCTTATAGTGTAATGGAGTGGGACATAGTTTGTATTGGTTTTATTCAACAACAAAAATATTTGTGTTGTAATGGGCTGAGATTGATATTGATATCATGGGTTGGGTTGATAACAAACTGATGTTATTTTATAAAAATGGAGTGAAAACTGTGAATTAAGAGTAGGCTTAATAGATTAAAACATTGAAGCTTTTTTTAAATTTTAATTAAGAGAATGTCACTAGTATTACAGCCTCTTCGAAATATGAATGTACTTTATCCACATAATGCTGCAGAGAGAGAGTAGAAGAGTTTAAATTCTGGCCGTTGTGGAGACCTGGTTGTTAATGTGTTAAATGTCACATATCCACCCAAGAAAGAACACTATCTAAATAGGAAGACGGAATAGTTTTGTATCCAGACAGACAGTAAAACTCACCAGTACAGAGTTATAGAATAGTGGATCCCTGACCTCTAGGTCAACCAGTGGTTTCTATCTGCAGTCTGTATACCTCTAAAACTTCCCAAAGTATACCTACACTGTATTAAACATCCATTGATAGAGGTACAGAAGACTGTATGGGCACAGAGGAGTTGGGGTTTGAATACTGATGAACCTATCTGATTCACTCACTCAAACTCCATTCCTACACTCCATGTACTGGTAGGTTCATTCTTGCAGACGATATGTAGGCCTATGTGTTGGATTCTTGCAGACGATATGTAGGCCTATGTGTTGGATTCTTGCAGACGATATGTAGACCTATGTGTTGGATTCTTGCAGACGATATGTAGGCCTATGTGTTGGATTCTTGCAGACGATATGTAGGCCTATGTGTTGGATTCTTGCAGACGATATGTAGGCCTATGTGTTGGATTCTTGCAGACGATATGGAGGCCTATGTGTTGGATTCTTGCAGACGATATGTAGGCCTATGTGTTGGATTCTTGCAGACGATATGTAGGCCTATGTATTGGATTCTTGCAGACGATATGTAGGCCTATGTATTGGATTCTTGCAGACGATATGTAGGCCTATGTATTGGATTCTTGCAGACGATATGTAGGCCTATGTATTGGATTCTTGCAGACGATATGTAGGACCTATGTGTTGGATTCTTGCAGACGATATGTAGGCCTATGTGTTGGATTCTTGCAGACGATATGTAGGCCTATGTGTTGGATTCTTGCAGACGATATGTAGGCCTATGTGTTGGATTCTTGCAGACGATATGTAGGCCTATGTGTTGGATTCTTGCAGACGATATGTAGGCCTATGTGTTGGATTCTTGCAGACGATATGTAGGCCTATGTGTTGGATTCTTGCAGACGATATGTAGGACCTATGTGTTGGATTCTTGCAGACGATATGTAGGGCTATGTGTTGGATTCTTGCAGACGATATGTAGGCCTATGTGTTGGATTCTTGCAGACGATATGGAGGCCTATGTGTTGGATTCTTGCAGACGATATGTAGGCCTATGTGTTGGATTCTTGCAGACGATATGTAGGCCTATGTGTTGGATGTCTTTGATAACTCTCTAAAGGCTTTTTAAAGTTGAGTGGGTGTTATGCATGAATCACAATGGAATGCTTTAGTTTTATTTTTACCCCAAAGAACATTGATCCCATGAACTTCCACATGATGCAGATTTCTTTCTTTGAGATGTGCATATTTCTGTGTGTTTGGTTGATGCAAAAGATTTCTCTCTTTCAGCTTGTTTCATCTGTGGGATTGTAAGAAGTTTCTACTAACTGTGTTTCAGAGATGCACCTCTTGTCGAAAACAAAATACACTAGTCAGTTTTTCATTGATTCAAGCTATTGATCAACTCATATTTTCATATCCATGTCATATTTTTATATTCATAAGGGGTTATTTTTGAAACAATTGTATATTTGATCTAATCAAAAACATGAATTAATCTTTTGGATTGAGCTTTCCTCATATTTTGTGCCTAAATCAAGAATAGTTATATGGTTTGATTGTGTAAATAATGTAGTTTTTGTAAGGACTGCTCAAGTAACATCAACAAATGATCAATAATAAACAGCTTCTCTACAGCCAAACTAGCTTTTCTTTGCCTCCTGTTGATAGGCCAAGTACCCCTAGGGGTCCTAATACCCCAGGTTGGGAACCACTGCTATGGATATTGAGTAATCTCTTTCTAGACAGATGGGTTGCCTCCCACAATGTTACCACTGAGGGAGTTTGATTCAGCTGAACCGCAGTGCACCGGGCAATGCATCGAGGGAGGAGCACCCTTCTCAAATGGAACAGTAATCTGCTCCGCTCGGTCATGTCAACAAGGCAGCATGATGCATCGTTCAGAAACCTACATTTTCTTTAACCAATTTTTTTGCATTTTCTAACTTTTTCATTGGGAATGCATATAAAGTGTTTTTTTATCAAAAGCAATAATTTTTGCATGTGAAAACAGAGTCCTAAAATGTACTCCACATTGCTTAACCTATGGCCACTTTTGTTTTGAGCCGACTCTGCCGTCGGCCAAAATGGAGCACCTGGCTCACCCCCGGGAGGCAGCCGGTTCCAAAACTAATGCAATCAACGCTAACCCGGTTTACCCGGGGCAGTCCCAGGGCATTGATCAAATACCCTCAGTGTTCCAGCATACACACACCTAGTTCTGGGATTTCTGAGATTAGGCTATGAGTACAATACTTAAAGGGGCAATCCTTAGTTGAAACAATAACAAAGCGGTCGCCCCCCTCTGTTCCGGTATAAAGCTCAAGGATGGGCCTAGATAAATGTAACCACTCTCAAATTCACAGACAGCTGTGGATGCAATATATGAAAATTATAGTTTTAAGCATGTTTTGAGGCTATACAGTGTTTTACATTTACAATGTTTACAGACATTGGCGTAAAGAAAGCTTATATTTTGGGTTCTGATGGGGTATGACAGTTGAATTAAGCTCATGAAGCATACATTATATATTATTTTTTAAATCAATGGGTACATATTAATTTATATGTACACCAAAATGTATGTGGCAACTGCAGATTGCCCCTTTAAATGGCTGGCTTCCTGGACACAGCTAGACTAAAAACATGACCAATGGGGATTTCCATTTAAATCATTTTTATTTCTAGGTCTATGTTTAGGCTAATCTGTCTCTGGAAAACTGGCCCATAGTGTTATTAGTTAGATTGGACAGTAGATGGCAGTAATCCCATCTCTATGACCGCACTGCGTAATGTACACGATCTATTCTATGCGTTACAGTACAATGTATTTCAGTTACTCACGTAGCCTACATCTGGGCGGAGGGAGCTAGAAAGTTCGCATTATTGAATTGTGATGTTCGGATTTATGCATCATTCGTTGTAAAAACCCGACCAGTTGTTCGAACAACTTGCACAGTGAGTTTTGTGATGCTAAAAATACTTTACTGTTTAAATAATTATGTTGCCTAGAATTACTGAAATATTGTTTTTTTTATAGAATTTCCGTTATTTGTAGGCCTATTTGCATAATAGTTATAGTTGCCTAATGTTTACGTTCACTCGTTAAAACTGTTGACCCATTTACTGTAAAAGTTACTTTAATAAATATATGTTATGTTCAACTTTAAACGAACTACAATTTTTAAGGATTAATTAAGCCTTCATAAACCCGTTATTAAGCCAATAGGCCTATAGATGTTTAAGAAACCATTCCTGAAGCGAAAGTCAGCAGAATAAATAATAACTAAGTAATAACTAATAACTAATAACTCATCCCGCCTATGTTGCAGTAAAAAGCTGAGGGATACAGCTGGAGAAATGTAACCACTCTCTTATTCATAGACAGAGCTATGTATGCAAGGACTGACCATCCATGAAATCAACATTATACTTAAACAATAAGGCACGAGGGGTGTGGTATATGGCCAATATACCACGGCTAAGGGCTGTTTTTAAGCACAACGCAATGCAGAGTGCCTGGATAATGTAGAGTGCCATGGTGTATTGGCCATATACCATAAACCCTGAGGTGCCTTATTGCTATTATAAACTGGTTATCAACGTAATTAGAGCAGTAAAAATAAGTGTTTTGTCATACCCGTGTCTGATATACCACGGCTGTCAGCCAATCAGCATTCAGGGCTCGAACCACCCAGTTTACCATGTAGTTTTAACCATGTTTTGAGGCTATATAGTGTTTGTTTACATTTACTCTATTTACAAACATTGGAGTACAACAGGCTTATATTTTGGGTTCTGATGGGGTACGACAGTTGAACTAAACTCATGAGGCATTCTATAAATGATATTCTTCAAGAATCAATCTGTACATATTGTAAAATCTATTGGTCGCTAAATCCGGAGAAATTACAGACCATGTAAAAAACTGTTGGTCACTAAATCCATAATGGGCTCCCGAGTGGCGCAGCGGTCTAAGGCACTCCATCTCAGTGCTAGATGCGTCACTACAGACCCTGGTTTGATTCCAGGCCGTATCACAACCGGCCGTGATTGGGAGTCCCATAGGGAGCGGCACACAATTGGCCAAGCGTCGTTCGGGATTGGCCGGGGTAGGCCATCATTGTAAATAAGAATTTGTTCTTAACTGACTTGCCTAGTTGAATAAAGGTTACTATTTTTTTTTTTAAATCTGTCTAGAAGGACCAAGTTAAAACGGTTGGCTGGTATGCCCTCACCCGTCTGAGCGGTCGGCTGTGAATGCCCTCACCCAACAGATTGGTTTGGTTCTGTCCTCTATGGTGCTGTCCAGTTAGAACCTGATTTTGAGGCCCATCACAGTACTCTTGACAGTCACCACCATACACACACACGCAGACACAGCTGTTTCCATTTGAAGAGGTTTATATGGTTTTCGTAATCTGATTGACGTGGAATCTTATTGTTGTGGTTCTATAAGACAAAGATTTGCACACATGTAAACAGTATTAGTTAAGGGTTATAACTATGCAAAATAAATGGAAATGGCATTACACATACAACATGTCTATAAAGGGCTATAAACATAGCATCACTATAAACATAAACTTAAACATTCACCTCTTGGAGAGAGAGAGAGAAACCAATTACTTGGCACAACATTCAGACATTCCTGTTCCCGTCAACAATACAAAGTTCTCCGAAACATGCGTCTTCTCTCTTCGGATGACGATAACATTCTGACCTGAGTCGGTGGGTACGGTGTTCAGAGTCCAGATGCACATTTCCAAGATGCACCACCTCGTACTGGTTGAAGATTTTTACTTTAAGGAGTCGGACGCCAATGATTTACTTCAGACACCGGACAAGGCCCAAATCCCCATCACTCGCATGAAGAAGAGACAGAGATAACGGTGGCGTAGGTCGTGGTGCCTTGTAAGGATTCGACGGCAAGTGGGTAATCCGCCTCTACCATCAGCCCTATTAGCCAACGTGCAATCATAGGATAATAAAATGGATGAGCACCGATCAAGACTAACCTACCAATGGGACATTAAAAACTGTAATATCTTATGTTTCACCGAGTTGTGGCTGAACGACGACATGGATAACATACAGCTGGCTGGGTTTTCCGTGCATCGGCAAGATATTACAGCTTCCTCTGGTAAGAAAAGGGGTGACGGTCTGTGTCAATATGTAAATAACAGCTAGTGCACGAAATCTAATATTAAGGAAGTCTTGAGGTTTTGCTCACCTGAGGTAGAGTATCTTATGATAAGCTGTAGACCACACTATTTACCAAGAGAGTTTTCATCTATATTTTTTGTAGCTGTCTATTTACCACCACAAACTGATGCTGACATTAAGACCACACTCAAAGAGCTGTATAAGGCCATAATAAAACAAGAAAATGCTCATCATGAGACGGCGCTCCTAGTGGCCGGGGACTTTAATGCAGGGAAACTTAAATCCGTTTTACCTCATTTCTACCAGCATGTTACATGTGCAACCAGAGGGAAAAAAACTCTAGACCACCTTTACTCCACACACAAGGATGCGTACAAAGCTCTCCCTCGCCCTCCATTTGGCAAATCTGACCATAACTCTATCCTCCTGATTCCTGCTTACAAGCAAAAACTAAAGCAGGAAGTACCAGTGACTCGCTCAATACGGAAGTTGTCAGATGACGCAGATGCTAAGCTACAGGACAGTTTTGCTAGGACAGAATTAAATATGTTCCGGGATTCATCCGATGGCATTGAGGAGTACACAATATCAGTCACTGGATTCATCAATAAGTGCATCGATGATGTCGTCCCAACAGTGACCGTATATACATACCCCAACCAGAAGCCATGGATTACAGGTAACACCCGCACTGAGCTGCCGCTTTCAAGGAGCGGGACTCTAACCCGGACGCTTATAAGAAATCCTGCTATGCCCTCTGATGAACCATCAAACAGGCAAAGCATCTATACAGGACTAAGATTGAATTGTACTACACCGTCTCCGTCGTTCGTCGGATGTCGGATGTGGCAGGGCTTGCAAACTATTACGGACTACAAAGGGAAGCACAGCCGCGAGCTTCCCAGTGACACAAGCCTACCAGATGAGCTAAATGACTCCTATGCTTGCTTCGAGGAAAGCAACACTGAATCATGCATGAGAGCACCAGCTGTTCCGGACGACTGTGGGATCACGCTCTCTGGAGCCGATGTGAGTAAGACCTTTAAACAGGTCAACATTCACAAGGCCGCAGGGCCAGACAGATTACCAGGACGTGTACTCAGAGCATGCACTGACAAACTGGCAAGTGTCTTCACTGACATTTTCAACCTGTCCGTGACCGAGTCTGTAATACCAACATGTTTCAAGGAGACCACCATAGTTCCTGTGCTCAAGAACAGAAAGGTGACCTGCCTAAATGACTACCGACCCGTATCACTCACGTCTTTAGCCATGAAGTGCTTTGAAAGGCTGGTCATGGATCACATGAACACCATTATCCCAGAAACCCTAGACCCACTCCAATTTGCATACCACCCCAACAGATCCACAGATGACGCAATCTCTATTGCTCTCCACACTGCCCTTTCCCACCTGGACAAAAGGAACACCTACGTGAGAATGCTATTCATTGACTACAGCTCAGCGTTCAACGCCATAGTGCCCTCAAAGCTCATCACTAAGCTAAGGACCCTGGGACTAAACACCTTCCTCTGCAACTGGATCCTGAACTTCCTGATGGGCCGCCCTCAGGTGGTAAGGGTAGGTAACAACACATCTGCCACGCTGATCCTCAACACTGGGCCCCACAAGGTTGTGTGCTCAGTCCCCTCCTGTTTTCCCTGTTCACGCATGACTGCATGGCCAAGCACGACTCCAACACCATCATTAAGTTTGCCAATGACACAACAGTGGTGGTCCTGATGGTCCTGGTCCTGATAACCAACAACGATGAGACATCCTATAGGGAGCAGGTCAGAGTCCTGGGAGTGTGGTGCCAGGATAACAACCTCTCCCTCAACGTGATCATGACAAAGGAGATGGTTGTGGACTACAGGAAAAGGAGGGCTGAGCACACCCCCATTCTCATTGACGGGGCTGTGGTGAAGCAGGTTGAGAGCTTCAAGTTCCTTGGTGTCCACATCATGGTCCAAACACACCAAAAAAGTCGTGAAGAGGGCACGACAATGCCTATTCCCCCTCAGGAGAATGAAAATATCCTCAAAAGATTCTACAGCTGCACCATCGAGAGCATCCTGACTGGTTACATCACTGCCTTGTATGGCAACTGCTCGGCCTCCGACCACAAGGCACTACAGAGGGTAATGCGTACGGCCCAGTACATCACTGGGGCCAAGCTTCCTGCCACCCATGACCTCTATACCAGGTGGTGTCAGAGTAAGGCCCTAAAAATTGCCAAAGACTCCAGCCACCCAAGTCATAGACTGTTCTCTCTGCTACCGCACGGCAAGCAGTACAGGAGCACCAAGTCTAGGTCCAAAAGACGTCCTAACAGCTTCCACCCACAAGTCATAAGACTCCTGAACAGCTAATCAAATGGCTAACCGGACTATTTTCATTTTTACGCTGCTGCTACTCTCTGTTTGTTATCTATGCATAGTTACTTTACCTCTACCTACATGTACAGTACCAGTCAAAAGTTTGGACACACCTACTCATTCCAGGGTTTTTCTTTATTTTTACTATTTTCTACATTGCACAATAATAGTGCAGACATCAAAACTATGAAATAACACATGGAATCATGCAGTAACCAAAAAAGTGTTAAACAATTCAAATATATTTTATATTTGAGATTCTTCAAAGTAGCCATTCTTTGCCTTGATGACAGCTTTGCACACTCTTGGAATGTCTTTGTGAGATGCAGAGTAGGTGAACAGATGATCTTTACATGTGTGGGTCCCACCGTGAAGCATTAAGAAGGAGGTGGGATGGTGTGGGGGTGCTTTGCTGGTGACACTGTCAGTGATTTATGTAGAATTCAAGGCACACTTAACCAGCATGGCTACCAGAGCATTCTGCAGCGATACACCATCCCATCTGGTTTGCGCTTAGTGGGGCTATCATTTGTTTTTCAACAGGACAATGACCTAACACACCTCCAGGCTGTGTAAGGGCTATTTGACCAAGGTAGGAAAGGGGTGAAGTGCTGCATCAGATGACCTGGCCTCCACAATCACCCGACCTCAACCCAATTGAGATGGTTTGGGATGAGTTGGACCGAGTGAAGGAAAAGCAGCCAACAAGTGCTCAGCATATGTGGGAACTCCTTCAAGATCTTTGGAAAAGCATTCCAGGTGAAGCTGGTTGAGAGAATGCCAAGAGTGTGCAAAGCTGTCATCAAGGAAAGGGGTGGCTACTTTGAAGAATCTGAAATATAAAATATATTTACATAGTTTTGATGTCTTCACTGTTATTCTACAATGTAGAAAATAGTACAAATAAAGAAAGACCCTTGAATGAATAGGTGTGTCCAAACTTTTGACTGGTACTGTATATATTACCTCAATTAACTCTACTGTGCCCCCGCACATTGACTCTGTACCGGTACCCCCTGTATATAGCCTCACTACTGTTATTTTATTGTTGCTCTTTAATTATTTTTTATTTTTCTATTTAAAAAAAAAAAAAAATCTTCTTAAACTGCATTGTTGTTTTAGGGCTTGTAAGTAAGCATTTCACTGTAAGGTCTACACCTGTTGTATTCGGCACATGTGACTAATACAATTTGATTTGATTTGATAGAGTGTTTATACATTGTAGTTTGTTTAAAGTGGTACCAAAAGTTAAAAGTACTGAACTAATTGAAGTTACCACGTCTTAAAATTATTTTATTTATAGAGTATGATATCGCGGATACTCCATAGAGGTGATTTTTTCAACCTGGGGACGAACTTGATGCTGTGTTTTCTCTGTGGGATGACATCGGGAGATCCTACAACAGGAAGTGCATTTGGCTTGATGACAAAATATCCTTTGATTGATGGGTAAGTAACAGGTAACAGAGGAAAGTTGTCTTAGTTATTCTGGTTTTCCTAAAATAGAGACAAGTTTATCCTACAGTATCCCTTATTATTGGTTGATGATATATCTGTCTGTTCAGAGATACATAGACATTTTTTGCCATACCATATGCAGCCTACAATATGAATAGCTCATGGATTTTCAACAGTAAACTTTTAGAACTTCACCACCAAGTATCCAAAACAAGTGTGGTTCCAAATACAAATAATTATCATCTCATACTGAGTAATTTGATATATAAAAATGTCTCCTTCCAGCTCCACCTTGAGTCCCTCGCCTCTATTACATCTGACTGCCTCATCGCTCTCTCTCCTAGACATAATGACCTAGCTTTGATGCTGAGGATTCTCCACGACAACAGACTGAGTCAGGTTGACCTGCACAACATCAGCAAAGTGGCCACGGACATCAACAGACTCACAACGGGACATGTCGGCGCTCAGGTAGGTTAATATATGGTTAATTGTAGCCTAAGTGTGTGTGTGTTTGTGTGTGAGTGTGTATGTGTGTCCGTGCATGTACACACTGAGTTGTACTAAAGCCATAATACCCTTCTAACTGCTCTCTGCTCTCTGACCCCCTGCTTTGTCTCTGCCCCATCTCATGCTCTGATCAGGTGTTTGCAGCCTACGTGTTGTGTGGCGCCCAGGCGAAGGATGCTGTGAGGCTCACACTGGAACAGATAGACGTGATCAACCGTATGTGTACAGAGAACCCGGAACTGGAGCTAGTTACATCTGCCAAAGGTACAATATACCAGGGGTAGGCAAGTAGATTCAGCCGCGGGCCGATTTTTTTAGGTGAGAATGGTCGTTGGCCCGTAACATAGTTATAATAATTTGTACACTACAGGATCCAAGGGCACATACCAAATCTTTTCAGCCTCCTGAGGGGGAAGAGGTGGGTGTGTGTGTGGACCATGTTAAGTCCGTAGTGATGTGGATGCCAAGGAACTTGAAGCTCCCGACCTGCTCCACTACAGCCTCATCGATGTGGATGGGGGCGTGCTCTCCCCCTTTTTCCTGTAGTCCACAATCAGTTCCTTACTGACATTGAGGGAGAGGCTGTTGTCTCTGATCTCCTCCCAGTAGACTGTCTCATTGCCGTCGGTAATCAGGCCTACTACCGTCGCGTTGTCAGCAAACTTGATGATGGTTTTGGAGTCGTGCGTGGCCACGTAGTCGTGGGTGAACAGGGAGTACAGGAGGGGACTAATCACACACCCCTGAGGGGCCCCTGTGTTGAGGGTCAGCATGGCGGAGGTGTTGTTGCCTACCCTCACCACCTGGGGGGCGGCCTGTCAGGAAGTCCAGGATCCAGTTGCAGAGGGAGGTGTTCAGTCCCAGGGTCCCGAGCTTCGTGATGAGCTTGGAGGGGATTATGGTGTTGAACGCTGAGCTGTAGTCTATCAACAGTATTCTCTCATAGTTATTTCCCCTCTTGTCCAGGTGGGAGAGAGCAGTGTGAAGTTTAATTGAGATTGCATCATCTGTTGGAGTGGGTCCAGGATGTCTGGGATGATGGTGTTGATGTGTGTCATGACCAGCCTTTCAATGCACTTCATAAATACAGATGCGAGTGCTACTGGACGATAGTCATTTAGGCAGGTTACCTTGGAGTTCTTAGGAACAGGAACAATGGTGGGCAGCTTCAAACATGTTGGGCTTACAGACTGGGCAGGGAGACACTTGCCAGCTGGTCTTCTGGCCTGTAATTTACGCTCTCTGAAGTAATTTGATGGGTTTTCCAAATTGATCTTTCCACCAATATATGGAAATGCGTGGGTGTCTAAGTGGGTTGATGCCTGGTAAAAACATATTTCTGCCCAAATTACAGTAGTATGATGATAATGATGATGATGATGATGATGATGTGTGTGTGTGTATCATGTGTGTGTATTCAACAGGACTAAATGACACTAAGAGGATAGCGTGTCTGATCAGCATTGAGGGAGGTCATTCTATAGACAGCAGCCTGCCAACCCTGCGTATGTTTTACCAGCTGGGGGTTCGCTCCATGGCCCTCACACACACCTGCAACACGCCTTGGTGAGCACACGCACGCACGCACGCACGCACGCACGCACGCACGCACGCACGCACGCACGCACGCACGCACACACACACACACACACACACACACACACACACACACACACACACACACACACACACACACACACACACACACACACACACACACACTTATGACTTCCTCGCAGTCATCAAACGAGCAAAAGGACAATATAGGAATAAGGTGGAATCATATTAAACAGGCTCTGACGCCCGCTGCATGTGGCAGGGGCTACAGTCCATTACGGATTACAAAGGAAGACCAACCGTGATCTGCCCAACGATTCCTTTCTACCAGACGAACTCAATGCATTTTATGCGCGCTTTGTCAGCAACAACATCGAGCCGGGGGTGAGGGCCGTCACCGACCCAGAGGACTGGGTGATCTCGCTCTCCTAGGTCGACGTGAGAAGAGTCTTTAATCAGGTCAACACCCGCAAGGCCACACGTCTCAATGTTATTCCAGGGCGCGTTCTCAGAGCATGTGCAGAACAGCTGGCAGGCATATTCACAGTAGTTTCCAACCTCTCCTTGTCCCAGTCTGTAATCCCCACGTTTTGAGATGACCACAATCATTCCTGTACCTAAGAACTCTAAGGCTTCATGCCACAATGATTACCGCCTTGTAGCACTCACTTCTGTAATCATGAAGTGCTTTGAGAGACTGTTTATGGCACACATTATATCTACCATCCCAGCCACCCTAGACCCACTCCAATTTGCATACTGCCCAAACAAATCCATAGACGATGCAATCTCTATTGCTCTCCACACAATCAAATCAAATCAAATGTTATTTGTCACATACACATGGTTAGCAGATGTTAATGTGAGTGTAGCGAAATGCTTGCGCTTCTAGTTCCGACCATGCAGTAATATCTAACAAGTAATCTAACCTAACAATTTCACAACAACTACCTTATACACACAAGTGTAAAGGAATGAATAAGAATATGTACATAAAAATATATGAATGAGTGATGGCCGAACGGCATAGGCAAGATGCAGTAGATGGTATAGAGTACAGTATATACATATGAGATGAGTAATGTAGGGTATGTAAACATAAAGTGACATAGTTTAAAGTGGCTAGTGATACATGTATTACATAAAGATGGCAAGATGCAGTAGATGATATAGAGTACAGTATATACATATATATATGAGATGAGTAATGTAGGGTATGTAAACATTATATTAAGTGGCATTGTTTAAAGTGGCTAGTGGTACATTTTTACATAATTTCCATCAATTCCCATTATTAAAGTGGCTGGAGTTGAGTCAGTATGTTGGCAGCGGCCACTAAATGTTAGTGGTGGCTGTTTAACAGTCTGATGGCCTTGAGATAGAAGCTGTTTTTCAGTCTCTCGGTCCATGCTTTGATGCACCTGTACTGACCTCGCCTTCTGGATGATAGCGGGGTGAACAGGCAGTGGCTCGGGTGGTTGTTGTCCTTGATGATCTTTTTGGCCTTCCTGTGACATCGGGTGGTGTAGATGTCCTGGAGGGCAGGTAGTTTTCCCCCGGTGATGCGTTGTGCAGACCTCACTACCCTCTGGAGAGCCTTACGGTTATGGGCAGAGCAGTTGCCGTACCAGGCGGTAATACAGCCCGACAGGATGCTCTCGATTGTGCATCTGTAGAAGTTTGTGAGTGTTTTTGGTGACAAGCCGAATTTCTTCAGCCTCCTGAGGTTGCCGAGGAACTTAAAACCTTCCACCCTCTCCACTACTGTCCCGTCGATGTGGATAGGGGGCTGCTCCCTCTGCTGTTTCCTGAAGTCCACGATCATCTCCTTTGTTTTGTTGACATTGAGTGTGAGGTTATTTTCCTGACACCACACTCCGAGGGCCCTCACCTCCTCCCTGTAGGCCGTCTCGTCGTTGTTGGTAATCAAGCCTACCACTGTAGTGTCGTCTGCAAACTTGATGATTGAGTTGGAGGCGTGCATGGCCACGCAGTCGTGGGTGAACAGGGAGTACAGGAGAGGGCTGAGAACGCACCCTTGTGGGGCCCCAGTGTTGAGGATCAGCAGGGTGGAGATGTTGTTACCTACCCTCACCACCTGGGGGCGGCCCGTCAGGAAGTCCAGGACCCAGTTGCACAGGTCTCGAGCTTAATGACGAGTTTGGAGGGTACTATGGTGTTATATGCTGAGCTATAGTCGATAGGAATAGGAATACCTATGTGAGAATGCTGTTCATTGACTACAGCTCAGCGTTCAACACCATTATCCCCTCCAATCTCGCCAACAAGCATATGACTCTGGGTCTGAAAACCTCCTTCTGCAACTGGATCATGGACTTCCTGACGGGCCGACCCCAGTTGGTGAGGGTAGACAACATAAGCTTCTATCCCCAAGCAATACAACTGATAAATAGCTACACGGACTGAGTTTACCTTGTATCTTTATTTACCTTTTTTTTCATATTTTTCCTCTCACAGAGCCCTACACACTCACACACACTGTCACTCCAACACACACACACAAACACTCACTCCATAATTTTCTCACTAACATATACATATATACTGACTCTACACACCTGCACACTCACTCACATGCAATCTGCTGCTACTCTGTTTAACTTATATCCTGCTGCCTAGCGCCCTTGCCCCTATACATATCTACCTCTATCACTCCAGTATCCCTGCACATGGAAGTATGGTATTGGATATTACTTTTTAAGTATTTATTGTACAGTATATAGTATGCTTACTTATTTACTTTATTGTGTATTTCATATTTCTTATTCTTATTTCTTGTGTTTTTTTGTTTTTTTAATACATTGGCATTGATTATTGCATTGTTGGGTTTTGAGTTTGCAAGAAAGGCATTTCACTGTACTTGTGCAAAACTTACAGACTCATGCACAGTATTTGTTATATTTTGGTTTGACATCTTAGGTTCTTGCTACTGGGCTATAACACAGTATTTTTTATTGCTTCAGGGCTGAGTCCTCCTCAACAATTTATGATGTCTATCAAAGAGAAAATGACAGCCTAACAGACTTCGGTAAGGTAAGGTGAACCTTTAACACTAAGTCTGTGTTCAAGCCAATACTTGTAGCCTACGCTGGTCACTTCAGGCGTCATACTGGAGCGTAATGACATTTCGGCACACTAACGTCTTCAGGGACACCTGAAGTCAACAAGCTGGAGAGGTTAGAACAAACTTTGTACAGTCAGAGCAGGTGGATCAGAAGCTCCGCCGGGGCGGTCCCTTCAGTCCTCTGATATACTGCTACACAGACCAGTTATATTTGCATGATTTACATGATTTATTATTCATCATTGGCTCCTGCATGTGATGGACCAATACCTCACGAGGCTTCCTCTCTTCAAGTTGAGACCTTGAAACTGAAATACCTGAAATAACTGAAACACCCAGAGCAATGTTCTAGGCGTACTGCCAAGTTACTTATCAGTGATAGAGAGGATTCCTCCATACACGATCAGCCAGTCACCCGCATGAACCCATCCAAATGGTTATTAGAAAAGCAGCATTGATTTGATACACAAACATAACATTTTCCTTCACAGTCTCTAAGAGTTGTACACAAACATTCTTGATCCTTGACGATTTTTAGGGAGCTGTGTAAGACTGATGTGATCCCCAGTCGCAACTGAGCGTTTTACTGTTTGAAGTGTTCACTGTTTGTAGATAATTGGCGCAAAGTGTTGTATGTTTTTCACTGTCAGCAGATATGCACAATGGCGTACATAAAGCACGTAATATATAATTACTGGGAAACCTCACAGCAAGTGGTAACATGATCTTCCTGTTCTCTCTCTCTCTCTCTCTCTCTCTCTCTCTCTCTCTCTCTCTCTCTCTCTCTCTCTCTCTCTCTCTCTCTCTCTCTCTCTCTCTCTCACTCTGTCTCACTCTGTCTTTCTCTCTCTCTCCCTCTCTCTCTCTCTCTGTCTTTCTCTCTCAGGATGTGGTGAAGGAGATGAACAGATTGGGGATGATAGTAGACCTGTCCCATAGTTCCTGGGCCACAGCCAGGGCAGTACTGCAGATCTCTAAGGCTCCAGTTATTTTCAGCCACTCCTCAGCCCATGCCGTGTGTAACCACAGTCGCAATGTTCCTGATGACCTGCTCCGCGAACTGGTGAGACCCCTGGCAAGAACTCTCTCTCTCTGTCTGTCTCTCTCTCTCTCTCTCTCTCTTTCTCTCTCTAACACTCCTCCATCCCTCCTCCTTTTCAACCACCATCGGCACGGTCACTCATTGTGGGTGGCCTGTGTTTACTCCTTATCAGGAGAGTCTTTTGGAATTATTATCTCCTTTCTGCAATGTTTCTTTAATCCACTTGTCCTTTATTTGCATTTCCTGTTTTACAGTGCCTTCAGAAAGTGTTCATACCCCTTGACTTATTCTACATTTTGTTATGTACATTTTGTTTTGCACACACCTACTCATTCCAGGGTTTTTCTTTATTTGTACTATTTTCTACATTGTAGAATAATAGTGAATACATCAAAACTATGAAATAACACATATGGAATTATGTAGTAACCAAAAAAGTGTTAAACAAATCAAAATGTATTTAATATTTGAGATTCTGCAAAGTAGCCAACCTTTGCCTTGATGACAGCTTTGCACACTCTTGGCATTCTCTCAACCAGCTTCATGAGGTAGTCACCTGGAATGCATTTAAATTAACTGGTGTGCCTTGTTAAAAGTACTTTTCTCGAATTTCTTCCTTCTTAATGCGTTTGAGCAAATCAGTTGTGTTGTGACAAAGTAGGGGTTGTTTACAAAAGATAGGCCTATTTGGTAAAAGACCAAGTCCATATATGGCAAAAACAGCTCAAATAAGCAAAGAGAAACAACAGTCCATCATTAATTTAAGACATGAAGGTCAGTCAATACGGAAAATGTCAAGAACTTTGAAAGTTTCTTCAAGTGCAGTCGGAAAAACCATCAAGCGCTATGATCAAACTGGCTCTCATGAGGACCGCCACAGGAATGGAAGACCCAGAGTTACCTCTGCTGCAGAGGATAAGTTCATTAGAGTTACCAGCCTCAGAAATTTCAGCCCAAATAAATGCTTCACAGAGTTCAAGTAACAGACACATCTCAACATCAACTGTTCAGAGGAGACTGCGTGAATCAGGCCTTCATGGTCAAATTTCTGCAAAGAAACCACTACTAAAGGACACCAATAAGAAGAAGACTTGCTTGGGCCAAGAAACACGATCAGTAGACATTAGACCGGTGGAAATCTGTCCTTTGGTCTGATGAGTCCAAATTTGAGATTTTTGGTTCCAACCGCCGTGTCTTTGTGAGACGCAGAATAGGTGAACGGATGATCTCTACATGTTTGGTTCCCCCCGTGAAGCATGGAGGAGGAGGTGTGATGGTGTAGGGGTGCTTTGCTGGTGACACTGTCAGTGATTTATTTAGAATTCAACATTCTGCAGCGACAGGCTATCCCATCTGGTTTGCGCTTTCAACAGGACAATGACCCAACACACCTCCTGGCTGTGTAAGGAGAGGGATGGAATGCAGCATCAGATGACCTGGCCTCCACAATCATCCGACCTCAACCCAATTGAGATGGTATGGGATGAGTTGGACCGCAGAGTGATGGAAAAGCAGTCAACAAGTGTTCAGCATAGGTGGGAACTCCTTCAAGACTGTTGGAAAAGCATTCCAGGTGAAGCTGGTTGAGAGAATGCCAAGAGTGTGCAAAGCTGTCATCAAGGCAAGGGGTGGATTTGTTTAACACTTTTTTGGTTACTACATGATTTTTTCATAGTTTTGAAGTCTTCACTTTTATTCCACAATGTAGAAAATAGTAAAAATAAAGAAAAACCCTTGAATGAGTAGGTGTCCAAACTCTTGACTGGTACTGTATATTTTTTCCATCTACACACGATACCCCATAATGACAAAGTGAAAAACATGTTTTTAGAAATGTTTGCTAATTTATTGAAACTGAAATCCAGAAATATCTAATTTACAAAAGTATTTACACCCCTGAATCAATACATTTTTTAATCACCTTTGGCAGCGATTACAGCTGCAAGTCTTTCTGGTTAAGAGCTTTGCACACCTGGATTGTAAAATATTTGCACATTATTATTTTTTAAATTCTTCAAACTCTGTCAAGTTGGTTGTTGATCATTGCTAGACAGCCCTTTTCAAGTCTTGCCATAGATTTTCAAGCCGATTTAAGTCAACACTGTAACCAGACTACTCAGGAACACTCAATGTCGTCTTGGTAAGAAACTCCAGTGTATATTTTGGCCTTGTGTTTTAGGTTATTGTCCTGCTGAAAGGTGAATTTGTCTCCCGATGTCTGTTGGAAAGCCGACTGAACCAAGTTTTCCTCTAGGACTTTGCCTGTGCTTAGCTCTATTCCGTTTCTTTTTATTCAAAAAACTCCCTAGTCCTTGCCGATGACAAGCATACCCATAACATGATGCAGCTACCACCATGCTTGAAAATATGAAGAGTGGTACTAAGTGATGTGTTGTTTTGGATTTGCCCCAAACATAACGCTTTGTATTCTTTGCCACATTTTTTGCTGTTTTACTTTAGTGCCTTATTGCAAACAGGATGCATGTTTTAGAATATTTTTATTCTGTACATGCTTCCTTCTTTTCACTCTGTCACATAGGTTAGTATTGTGGAGTAACTACAATGTTGTTGATCCATCCTCAGTTTTCTCCTATCACAACCATTCAACTCTGTAACTGTTTTAAAGTGACCATTGGCCTCATGGTGAAATCCCTGAGTGTTTTCCTTCCTCTCCGGCAACTGAGTTAGGAAGGACGCCTGTATCTTTGTAGTGACTGGGTGTATTGATACACCATCCAACATGTAATTAATAACTTCAGCATGCTCAAAGGGATATTTAATGTCTGCCTTTTTTAAAAACCTATCTACCAATAGATGCCCTTCTTTGCGAGGCTTTGTGGTTGAATCTGTGTTCGAAATTCACCGCTCAACTGAGGGACCTTACAGATAATTGTATGTGTTGTACAGAGATGAAATAGTCATTCAAAAATAATGCTAAACACAATTTTTGCAATCCGAGTGAGTCCATGCAACTCATAATGTGACTTATTAAGCACATTTTTACTCCTGAAATGATTTAGGCTTGCCATAATAAAAGGGTTGAATACCTTTTGACTCAAGACATTTCAGCTTGTCATTTTTTTATTCATTTGTAAAATTGTCTAAAAACATAATTCCACTTTGACATTATGGGGTATTGTGTGTAGGCCAGTGAAACAAAATCTCAATTTAATCCATTTTAAATTTGGGCTGTAACACAACAAAATGGGGAAACCGTCAAGGGGTGTGAATACGTTCTGAAGGCCCTGTATCTACATGGATGGAAGGTCATTGGAAGTGTGGAATGTTTTTTATGTTCTATTCTGGGTGTGTTGTTGTTTCAGAAGGAGAATGGAGGACTCATCATGGTTAATCTGCACAGTGGGTTTGTGGCTTGCCATGGCCAAGCCAATGTCTCCATCGTGGCTGGTGAGCAGTTGCCGTTGATTAGTGTTTATTGGCATCAAACAATTAAGCGCAAAATTGGCTGCCTTGTTATCAATCGAAACCTGTTTAGAAGACCAGTATCAAGAACATCAATAACATGTGTACACATGATTTATCTTATGATTATCTTATCTTCTGATATTCCTCTTACTTTTTGCAGACCATTTTACCCACATTAGGAAGGTGGTTGGATCTGAGTCAATAGGAATAGGAGGGGACTTTGATGGAGCTTCTAAGTAAGAACTTTTACCTCAGAGTAACAGCAGCACATTCAGCGTTAGTTCATTAATACAGCCACATTATGCTCCAGCTTGAATGCTATTAGAATGACTCACTTTTTTGTAAGTAGGCTGGTAACAGATAGCAGCTGCATTTTAAGTGGCCTGAGGATTTGAGTAATACATAGCCTGAATAGCCTTATGTTCTACTGTCTGAAGGTTTCCTCTTGGATTAGAGGATGTGTCCAAGTATCCCGCTCTGATCCAGGAGCTGCTGAAGAGACACTGGACAGAGAACGAGTTGTCCGGGGTCCTCAGACACAACTTCTTACGTGTGTTCAAGGAGGTCGAGAAAGTGAGTGCTAAAGGAACAAGAGCGCGGTGTTTTTGCTCGTTATAAAGGCTCACTGCTACAGTGTGAGTATTGTATCAAAGCCCATCAAAAACACCCGCAGTAGTAACATCAAAGGAATAACAGGAATGAAAGGCATCTCTGTCTGGGACTGAATGTCCATCTGAGTACTTTGTGGTATGAAGGGAACTGAGAACTGGAAAAAGAGCCTTGTATAGTGCATGGAAAATCCCACTTGTTTTTTCTTGTTCAGTAGAATCACTGTCACAGCATCATAATACAGTGTAAACTTCTCTCTCTCCCTCCCTCCCCTCTATCCCTTCCCCAGGAGCGTGACAGGCAGAAAGCGAAAGGAACTCTCCCCAGTGAAGCTCAGATCGACTTGGCTGAGGTTCAGAACCCCTGCAGACTGGTACTCAGGCGACCTGACCACCAGACGACAAAGATGGAACAGATGTACTCCAAGGGCCACAGTGAACTGGTGGTCCCCAGGAGTCTGGTCTGGACCATGGTTATTCTAATCTCCTGCCTCTGTGTCCTGATGGACCATTAAGACTATAATATGGCCTCGATTCAATCAGATCCAGTGGTAACCCATGTTGACCGATATCCCCATAGCGGATGTTTTGGCAGTATTGGAGGTGTAGCTGCAGTGTGAGCTGACAAATAAGTGTGTGGCTGCTCTTTTGTGTCACCAACCACTCCCTTCCTTATTATCCCTACGCATTAGATGTTCAAAAGGACAAAAGAAAGTGCAGGCTCTATCGACAATAGATATTATGAAATGCATGTTTTCATTTGGATGGGGGGGATTTATCAGTCTATGTAGACAATAGACCATTACGCGTTAGAGTGTTTGAACTTGTAATGTGGCTACATGAATTTCTAACTCGGCTGCATGGGATTTGTGGATATAAAGTCGGTGTGGTTTCATTGCATCCAATGACAGTGTCCCCGATAATGTAACATAAGGAGCAGTTCTAACACAGTTCCACCTTTGACACTGCCAAAACAACCGGATTTCGGCTAGCACGGATCTGATAGGAATTTAGCCCTTAGTGTTACTAAACTAGCAGTGCTTGACACCTCAAATTCTCTACTGCTTGAGCTCGTTTTACTCTTATAGAATATTAGCTCAAAAGTATAGTGGAGCTCCTGCACCTAAATATAAACAGTACTTGCACCCAAAATGAGTACCGGAACCTATTTAGTAGTACTACTAGTGTTGTATTACAATACACTATCCACTACAAAAATGTTTCTCCGACAGTGACAAGCCTAGCTTTAACGTGTTTACTGTGTCACTTGCTTACATGTGATCTTCCCTACAAAGAACTTTACCAAATTTTTTAGTTTTGGTCATTTTGATCTTGAAGGAGTTGTATATTTACACAATGCTCTGCACGCACTTTATACTATATTACATTGAGTTTCATGTAACAATCACTTTTAACTCTTTTTACATATCTCATTCTAAAAATATCTCTGTGTTATGTTTGTTTAATGATACAATCAAGGCCACAAGGTCATACTGAGGCATTTACAAACTATCTGTATTTCTCTGAGGACACAGACCTTGATGTCCATCACACAAACCTGGGTTTCACAATGAAACTGTTTCATAGAAAGACCATTTCATCTTAAAATTAACATTCATGTAACATTTTCTCACAAGTGTGTACAGTGAAACAGTATGTAACATGTTAATATACTGTAATGCCTCCTACAATCATCTCAGGAATGTTGTATTCTGTATTCATAGGTTATATCGTATTTATTTTGCTTTTCTCTTAAGTAAATAATGCTTTGAGTTTTCTGTTTTTCTACCATCTTATTTTATGAACACATTGATATATCTGAAGTCAAGATAGTTCAATTCTGGTTGAATAGGGAAATTAATCATGATTTTATTGCTAAGTTCAGATAAATACTCTTCGCCTTTACAGCTCTTGCAGTCTACAGGAAAGAAAAGGAAATGTGTGCATCTGCTACTCTGTTCAGGTGGCCCTGTAAGTAGTCTTCATGCCTATAATAATGACTTTTGTACAGAAATAGCAGATTAAATGTAATGTATAATTGTCAATGAATTAAAACCTCTTCTCTTTCAACAATTACAAATCATAATCCAGTAAAATAATGTTTCAATACAATCTCTGGCCTCCACATTTACAAGCACTCTCTGCGCCATCTGTTGAAATACCCCAACTGGCATTTCATTATCTACAATCCGAAAATGTTTATCCTCATCGGAGGAAGGTTGAGAAAATAAATAAGAAAATAAATACAAAAGGTTTTATTCCACCAACCATAAAAAGGTTGTGAAAAAATAACTCAAATTGGCACTCTACACAGAGGCCTTCATACGGACCACCCAAGACTGTGCTATCTGGCAAGCTAATCCTTGATGAGGGAAAGCCCACCATCATTTCTTTGCTGCAAACAACACAAAAATACTGACTCAGTCGACATAGAAAATTCATGTTCGATGGATGTATGTGTAAAAGTAGCAGTTGTTAATGGTCTCCTATTGCAGAAATAGGTTTGTGAATGACCCAAGCTTTAGTTGCCTTGGCAATAAGGGATTCATGAGGGAATTATAGCATGTAATCTTTAAAGGCTACTGTCCTCATGGAAGGCAATACATTCCGCTGAAATGCCAGGGAAATTATTATTGCTTTCTGTGGTCCTCAAATTCCACAATAAAAGTCCTCTTAATTCCATCATTAATTGGCACAGTTTGTATGTACTGTATGTTGAGGATCGGCTGGATGCTGCTGTCGGTGCTGCAGTGTCCCCGGTGGTCGGGGTGGAATGTCTCCTTTCGAGGCAGTGTTGTGACCTGTGACCCGAGTGGTTTCTGATAGGTCAGGAGTAGATAGTGATGACCTCTCGTCCTCCTCCTCTCACCAGAAGCACTCTCTCCAGACCTTCCGTCAGCACCTCCAGAAACTCCATATCTGGTCCAGAGTTAAGCACTGTTATAACCAGCAACTCTGCATCACTGCACCTGTGATTACATCTGCAAATCTGTGTACGCAACAGATTTGATGTTCAGCTTAAAAGCCAGTAGTCTTTAATCTCGGGTCACATTGCCAAATCTTTCGTGTATGCTGGCTGGCCATCTACTCCTACTCATTCTTTCACCTTTAACACAACTCATGCTACACTCAACCCCAAATTACACTCCCCAAATTACACTCCCTAACCCCATAATGAGCCCTAAATCGTCCTAAAAAATGAAATATTGTACCACACAGACCTCTAAGACCAGTGTTGTCCAGTACAATGAGAGCGGCTGTTAGTGAAGGATACAGTTCTCGTCTCCGTCTGTGTTGCGTGGCGGCCCCGGCATGTTGAGCAGCACCAGGCGAGCATCATGGGACTTGTTGACAATCACCTCGTTCAGCTTCACTGCCGTGTGCATCCGCCGCACATTGGACTGGTCCCTGGGACACAACCACATACAGATGTTACAAATGTAATCCAGAACATTCAATTATTTAAAGGGATAGTTCACCCAAATTACACATTGGTTTCCTTACCCCGTATGCAGTCTATGGACAACGAATGACAGCAATCCAGTTTCCCTGGCTCTGTTTCCACATGCTCATGTCATGGGACCGATATTATAATTTTTCACTCGTGTCCAAATCATCCGAAAGTATCTACAATTGATTTTGAATCTCAAAAAAGTACCTTATAGAAGTTTTGAACATGATGCGCAAAAAATGTGAATATGGTCCCATGATTTTAATGGGATTTGTGCCACAAATGCTAAAACGTTAGTATGTGGAAACGGTGCCAAGGAAACTATACCAAAGCATGGATTGCTGTCTTACCTTGTACATAGACTGCTTACAGGGTAAGAAATCCAATATGTCATTTTGTAATTTGGGTGAACTATCCCTTTAACAATGCCGTGGACTAATGTTCAGATATCCAACAGTGGACAGCATGAACCAACTCAGTCATAAAGCAGAAAGACATCAAGTGCAGTCCACATAACAAAGCACACCCCACCCCGCCATCCAATCCATTGCATGGAATTTACAGACTCCAAGTGATCAGAATAACATATCACTAAAAGTAATTTATAGACAGAGTGATCAGATTAACATATTACTCACAGGAATCTACAGACAGAGTGATCAGAATAACATATTACTCACAGGAATTGACAGACAGAGTGATCAGAATAACACATCACTCAAAGGATGAACCATTCTCTGTCTGCAAGATGACAGAGGCAGAAAAAAGAGAGAGGAGATGAGGAGGAGAGAGTGAAGAAGGAAGACTAGCGAGAGTGGAATACCTCAGATGGGGCCGGATGGAGATTTTCCTAACCACGTGAAAGGCCTGGGGGTTTTCCTAGTCAGATCACATGTCTCAAGAAAAACTCCTGGCCTTCCAATAGACCAACAACAAGTGACTCACGGTTTGAGGCTCATGAGTTCTCTGAAGTTCTCTGGTGCGTTGTTCCTGTTCCTCCTCTCTGCCTCGTACTTCTCCTTGGTCCAGGTCATCTGGATCTTATCAGCTACAGGCTCCACCACCTCCTCCTCCTCGTCGGAGTACAGGCTTCCCATACGGATCAGAGAGTGTCTGTCCTTTACCAGCTGGGCCTATAGGGGGCAGAGTGCAGGGGATACAATGTCCTAATGTCCATACTAGAGTGACTTGAAATGCATGGCCATACATTGCTTTATTTAATGCTAGTGTAGATACACTAAATATACAAAAGTATGTGGACACCCCTTCAAATTAGTGGATTTGGCTATTTCAGCCACACCCGTTGTGGACAGTTGTATAATCGAGCACACAGCCATGCAATCTACATAGACAAACATTGGCAGTAGAATGACCTTACTGAAGAGCTCAGTGACTTTCAACGTGGCACCGTCATAGGATGCCACCTTTCCAACAAGTTAATCCGCCCTGCTAGAGCTGCCCCGGTCAACTGAAAGTGGTGTTACTGTGAAGTGGAAACGTCTAGGAGAAACAACGACTCAGCCGCGAAGTGGTAGATCACACAAGCTCACAGAATGGGACCGCCGTCCTCGGTTGCAACTCTCACTACCGAGTTCCAAACTGCTTCTGGAAGCAACGTCAGCACAATAACTGTTTGTCGGGAGCTTCATGAAATGGGTTTCCATGGCCGAGCAGCAGCACCAGAAACTCATGCTACACTCAACCCCATCACAAGCCTAAGATCACCATGCGCAATGTCGAGCATCGGCTGGAGTGGTGTAAAGCTCACCGCCATTGGACTCTGGAGCAGTGGAAATGCGTTCTCTGGAGTGATGAATCACGCTTCCCCATCTGGCAGTCCAACGGACGAATCTGGGTTTGGCGGATGCCAATGAGAATGCTACCTGCCCCAACTGTAAAGTTTGGTGGAGGAGGAATAATGGTCTGGGGTTGTTTTTCATGGTTTGGGCTGGGCCCTTTAGTTCCAGTGAAGGGAAATATTGATGCTACAGCATACAATGACATTCTAGATGATTCTGTGCTTCCAACTGTGTGGCAACAGTTTGGGGAAGGCCCTTTCCTGTTTCAGCATTTCCTTACAGAAATGGTTTGTTGAGATCGGTGTGGAAGAACTTGACTGGCCTGTATAGAGTCCTGACCTCAACCCCATCGAACACCTTTGGGATGAATTGGAACGCCGACTGTGAGCCAGGCCTAATCGCCCAACATCCGTGCCCGACCTAACTAATGCTCGTGGCTGAATGGAAGCAAGTCTCTGCAGCAATGTTCCATCATCTAGTTGAAAGCCTTGCCAGAAGAGTGGAGACTGTTATAGCAGCAAAGGGGGGACCAACTCCATATTAATGCCCATGATTTTGCAATGAAATGTTCAACGAGCAGTGTCATACTTTTGGTCATGTAGTGTATTGGTTCCCAGCCCCAGATTAAACCTACTACTGGGATAAATCACACTTTCAATGGAGATTCTCCAACTGAGCATGCTTAAATACAGGAGAAGACATCTGGTTCTGGGAAACCAGCTCAATATGTCCTTCACTGTGGTCTACAACTATTGTTATGTATGTTTGGTCTGACAGGTGTAATTCTGTGGATGTTTGTTGATGTGTAATATGTACCTCTCTTTCTCTCTCTGCGCTGGACAGCCTCATCTGTCTGAGCATCTGAGATCTCTGCTCCATCATCAGAGTCCTCTCATACGTGTAGGCCGAGATGTCGCTGTCATGCTGAAATGATTAACATGGTAGTATGTAAATATCTGACCTTTGAATACACTAAGGGGAGAGAAGTGATATAAAAATGGAAACTCTTAGTTGCATTGCATGTTTGACTCCTGGTATGAGGGACTTCTCTCCCCATCTCCACCATAATGACATAATTAGATTTAAGGAGGAACATCTCACACCATTTCCACCATCATTACATAATTAGATTTAAGGAGGTTCATCTCTCACCGTCTCCACCATCATTACATAATTAGCGTTAAGGAGGAACATCTCACACCATTTCCACCATCATTACATAATTAGATTTAAGGAGGTTCATCTCTCAACGTCTCCACCATCATTACATAATTAGCTTTAAGCAGGAACATCTCACACCATTTCCACCACCTCCACCTCTGCCTCTATTCTCAGCTGGTACAGGAACGTAGCCAGGTCCTTCTTCATCTGAATACTGTTGTCATCCATCTGGGCCACAGTGAAGATACGCATCTTACACTTCCTCCAAACCTGAAACACACACCATGGTAAGAATGGAGTAGTCTAGCAGTTAAGAGCCGATGTGCCGATGTGCCCTTGAGCAAGGCACTTAATCCTAATTGCTCCTGTAAGTCCCTCTGGATAAGAGCGTCTGCTAAAATGTAAATGTAGATCCTTTTCTGACCAACAAATCCATTCTTCTTTAGTCTCTCTCAAGTCATGGTGGCCAACAGTAAATTCTCCCAGAGTTTCTGCATTGATGTGCGCTGGACTTTACCTTGTGCTGTTTGAGCAGGAAAGGTAGCAGCATGAGCATTCCTCCGTCATGGACGATCCACCACACATCGATGGTGCCGTCTGTGAAGCGTTCGTGGTTGCTGGGGTAGAAGGAAACGTTCTTGGGCACCATCAGAGCCAGGTGGGCTGCTGTGGTACAGCGGACTGTGTCTGTGGGGAGGGGCACAGAGAGGTAAATATGTTTACTTTGTGTAATATGTAATGTAATACAGTTCAATGCTGATGCTATCAGTTAACTAAAGAGTCAGCACGTAATGTTTCAAATACTATACAGGCTGAAGGACAGCACCATACCCACAGAAACATAGAGATGGCCAATGCTCTCATGGAGAAACTGGGATGAGGTTATGGTTTGGAATATTATTATGGGAACGGGTCAGATCCATGTGTAGGACCAGGCTAGTTTACAGTAAATCAGAGTCTTACTAATGAATGTCTTCCATGCGCGGGGGTCTTCACTTTGCCTCCAGCCATAGGGCCATCCCATCACCACTGTGTTGTGCTTCATGCCCCCCAGGCCACATGACTGGATCAGGTGGGCAATGCCCTCCCTCACCTTGGACGCCACAACCACCTGGCAGAAACCCTTCACCCGCTCGATCTCCATCATGTTCTTTACGGCCTGACGAGGTTGAGAGCAGACAATGCAGGTAATCATAAAGCTGGTAATAAACTCACTTATTCTTATTTGGCGCAGAGGAGACAACAGAAATTCGATCTCTTTCTTATAGCTTTATAAAGTGGACTGTATGACCTAGCGAGGAAGGTAACAGCCTTCAAACAATCCTGAACTGCTTCAATAAAGCTACAGTACGGCAAAATGTATTTTCCTTGTACACACATTAGGCTATCGGAGAAATAAGTTACAGCTCTATCCCTACCTGTTCAGAGGCCTGTGTTTCTCCGTAGCTGTCCAGGAACTGTCCCTGGATGACAGAGCCCACTATGGTCAGGCCCTTCCCTGCCTTCAGCTGGGAGACAAAGGTCAACAGACGGGGATACTTCACATGGAGGTCCTCATCCAGCTTCAACAGCACCAGGACCTGGGGCCTGGAGAGTGGAGGGGCAAGAGAGACAAAGAACATGAGAATCTACCTGGAAGTACTAATAAACAACTAAAAAACAACAGTAGAAACTGTAAAGTGAGAGAAAGTACAGAATGTATGAAGAGGAAGAGGTAGTTATGCATATCTGAAGTTGGAGATACCAGATATCTAAGACTATGGATGAGGAAGGATGTTTACCTCCAGTTTTTAGTGTGAGGTGGTCCATGCTCCAGCCGTAGCAGAGAGTAGCGCGCAGCACTGAGGGACAAACCTCGTATCCCATCTCCCCACTCCTTCTCCGCTCTGAGAGAGCGACAGAGAGAGTGACAGCATCAGAATATATACTCTGGCCTAAATAGCTAACTCATACAGTGACCCATAGATATACAATTATGATATGAGACGGGTAAGAGTCCAGACATACCCTTGGTACTCAATGTACTTGTAGATCATGCCAGCGATGCACATGGCCACGATGGCATAATACCAGGAGGAGATGAACATCAGAGCCAGACACATACTCATACCCAGAAAAGACAGAGCCCTGTGGGGGAAACACACAGATATAATGTAGTACTCTTTATACTATACTATTGGACGCATGAAAGGAGCTGCACCAGTTGTGGTCGTTCCAAAAAGCACTGACAGACCTTACAAAGCTCAGTACCCTCTTAGAAAAGAAGCCAAAAAGGGTATCATTCCCATAGTGCATTAGTTGAAAGAGGCGCTCTGGTTCTCTGCCCGAATTCGCCCTGTAACACACCAATTTTACCTGCAATTAAACCATCTGGTGAATATCGTTGTGTGCAAGTGTCACGTTCCTGACCTTATTTCCTTTGTTTTGTCTTTGTTTAGTTGGTCAGGACGTGAGCTGGGTGGGCATTCTATATTATGTGTTTCTATGTTGGGTTCATGTTCAATTAGCCTGATATGGTTCTCAATCAGGGGCAGGTGTTTTACGTTTCCTCTGATTGAGAACCATATTAAGGTAGGCTGTTCTCACTGTTTGTTTGTGGGTGATTGTTCCTGTGTCAGTGTTTGTACCACACGGGACTGTTTCGTTTCTTTTAGTTTAGTTTCGTTCGTTCGTTCGTGTGTTCCGTCCTGTTCGTGCGTTCATGTGTTTTGTTCTCAAGTTCAGGTCTGTTCACGTCGTTTGTTATTTTGTAGTTTGTTCAAGTGTTTTTCGTCTTCGTTTAAATAAACGTGACTATGTCTTTAAACTACGCTGCATATTGGTCCGATCCTTGCTCCTCTTCAGATGAGGAGAAAGACGAGCGTTACAGAATCACCCACCAACCAAGGACCAAGCAGCGTGGGAAAAAGCAGCAGCAGCGATCGCAGGATTTCTGGACATGGGAGGAAATTCTGGACGGTAAGGGACCCTGGGCACAACCTGGAGAATATCGCCGCCCTCGTGAAGAGCTGGAGGCAGCTAAAGCCGAGAGGCGGTGGTATGAGGAGGCAGCACGGAAGCGAGGCTGGAAGCCTGTGAGTCAAGCCCAAAAATTTCTTGAGGGGGGGGCTACAAGGGAGTGTGGCGAAGTCAGGTAGGAGACCTGCGCCAACTCCCCGAGCTTACCGTGGAGAGCGTAAGTACGGGCAGACACCGTGTTATGGGGTAAAGCGCACGGTGTCTCCTGTACGTGTGCATAGCCCGGTGCGGTACATTCCAGCTCCACGTATCGGCCGGGCTAGATTGAGCATTGAGCCAGGTGCCATGAAGCCGGCTCAACGCGTCTGGTCTCCAGTGCGTCTCCTTGGGCCGGCATACATGGCACCAGCCTTACGCATGGTGTCCCCGGTTCGCCAACACAGCCCAGTGCGGGTTATTCCACCTCCCCGCACTGGTCGGGCTACGGGGAGCATTCAACCAGGTAAGGTTGGGCAGGCTCGGTGCTCAAGGGAGCCAGTACGCCTGCACGGTCCGGTATATCCAGCGCCACCTCCCCGCCCCAGCCCAGTACCACCAGTGCCAACACCACGCACCAGGCTTCCTGTGCGTCTCCAGAGCCCTGTTCCTCCTCCACGCACTAGCCCTGTGGTGCGTGTCTCCAGCCCATTACCACCAGTGCCTACACCACGCACCAAGCCCCCTGTGCGCCCTGTTGCTGCTCCCCGCACTAGCCTTAAGGTGCGTGTCCTTAGCCCGGTACCACCAGTTCCGGCACCACGCACTAGGCCTACTGTGCGCCTCAGCCGGTCAGAGTCTGCCGTCTGCCCAGTGCCGCCTGCACTATCCGTCTGCCCAGTGCCGCCTGCACTATCCGTCTGCCCAGAGCCGCATGTGCTATCCGTCTGCCCAGAGCCGCATGTGCTATCCGTCTGCCCAGTGCCGCCTGCGCTATCCGTCTGCCCTGAGCCTTCACAGCCGCCCGTCTGTCCTGAGCCTTCAAAGCCGCCCGTCTGTCCTGAGCCTTCAAAGCCGCCCGTCTGTCCTGAGCCTTCAAAGCCGCCCGTCTGTCCTGAGCCTTCAGAGCCGTCCGCCAGACAGGAGCCGCCAGAGCCGTCCGCCAGACAGGAGCAGCCAGAGCCGCCCGCCAGACAGGAGCAGCCAGAGCCGCCCGCCAGACAGGAGCAGCCAGAGCCGCCCGCCAGACAGGAGCAGCCAGAGCCGCCCGCCAGACAGGAGCAGCCAGAGCCGCCCGCCAGACAGGAGCAGCCAGAGCCGCCCGCCAGCCATGACCTGCCAGAGCCGTCCGCCAGCCATGACCTGCCAGTGCCGTCAGCCAGCCATGACCTGCCAGAGCCGTCCGCCAGCCATGATCTGCCAGTGCCGTCAGCCAGCCATGACCTGCCAGTGCCGTCAGCCAGCCATGACCTGCCAGTGCCGTCAGCCAGCCATGACCTGCCAGAGCCGTCAGCCAGCCATGACCTGCCAGAGCCGTCAGCCAGCCATGACCTGCCAGAGCCGTCAGCCAGCCATGACCTGCCAGAGCCGTCACTCAGTCCGGAGCCGCCACTCAGTCCGGAGCCGCCACTCAGTCCGGAGCCGCCCCTCAGTCCGGAGCCGCCCCTCAGTCCGGAGCCGCCCCTCAGTCCGGTGCCGCCCCTCAGTCCGGGGTTGCCCCTTAGTCCGGTGCTGCCCCTTAATCCAGTGGGGTTAATATGGTGGGTAGCCATTAGGAGGAGGCCACGGAAGCGGGGATTAACTATGGTGGGGTGGGGACCACGTCCAGAGCCAGAGCTGCCACCGTGGACAGATGCCCACCCAAACCCTTCCCTATAGGTTCAGGTTTTGCGGCCGGAGTCCGCACCTTGGGGGGGGGGGGGGGGGGGGGGGGGTACTGTCACGTTCCTGACCTTATTTCCTTTGTTTTGTCTTTGTTTAGTTGGTCAGGACGTGAGCTGGGTGGGCATTCTATGTTATGTGTTTCTATGTTGGGTTCATGTTCAATTAGCCTGATATGGTTCTCAATCAGGGGCAGGTGTTTTACGTTTCCTCTGATTGAGAACCATATTAAGGTAGGCTGTTCTCACTGTTTGTTTGTGGGTGATTGTTCCTGTGTCAGTGTTTGTACCACACGGGACTGTTTCGTTTCGTTCGTGTGTTCCGTCCTGTTCGTGCGTTCATGTGTTTTGTTCTCAAGTTCAGGTCTGTTCACGTCGTTTGTTATTTTGTTCAAGTGTTTTTTGTCTTCGTTTAAATAAACGTGATTATGTCTTTAAACTACGCTGCATATTGGTCCGATCCTTGCTCCTCTTCAGATGAGGAGAAAGACGAGCGTTACAGAAAGACCTTAGAATAGTAAACGAGCACCCCTGGTGCCTAACACTGTTACCATTTTATCCCAGGTGCCTCCAGGTAGTTTGTTTTTTAGGAATTGATTTAGCTCATGCTTTCTTTCTTTCTTTCTTTCTTTTCTCTTCTCTTCTTTTGTTGATCCTGGAGGGAGTGTTTTGGTTCAGTATGTTGACCAGTTGTTGGTTTGCTCACAATCAGAGGAGATATGTCACGAGGACACTCAGGCATTGTTGATTTTTTGGGGCAGAAAACGGTCATAAAGTTTCCCCCAGTAAGATGCAATTATGCCGGTTAAATATTTGGGTCATGACATTACTTCTGAGGGTCACGCCCTCTCCAAAGATAGATTAGAGGCAATTAAAGCTTTGCCTAAACCTGTTATGCCCTCTCCACTGGTTGATTAGAGGCAAATTGGCGAGTGAAGCTGTGGTCTGGACTGGTGAGATGTTCTGATATTGTAGCTGATGTCTCTTCTAACCGTACATGTGCCCCATGTGGTGGAGGCAATTATTAAACAGGCAAAAACGGCTCATTTGATGCCTGCGAGACTGCTAGACTATCAGAACATTCTTAACCCTTCAACTCTTCTCCCTGCAGCAGAAACCGGTGAAGACCATGACTGTGATTTAGCTATTGAAGCTGACTGTAGCTCTAGGTTGGACTTGAGAGACACCCCATTAGACAATCCAGACTTTTATTTTTTTGTAGATGGGTCTGCCCAGAGAAACGTAAAAGGGAATCAATTAGTTGGTTATGCTGTTGTGACTGTTTTGGAAACTGTGGAAAGTGCTTGACTCCCCTCACACGTATCTTCCCAGGCAGCAGAACTATTTGGCTTGACCAGAGCTTATATTTTGGGAAAGGAATGCTCTGTTAACATTTACACTGATTGTAGATCTGAGTTCGGTGTTGTGCATGATTTTGGAACATTGTAGAGGAATAGAGGGTTTTTGACCTCGTCTGAAAAACAGATTGCACACAGTAATCTTGTTTCGTCTCTCTTAGAGGCGGTCCAGCTGCACTCCTCTGTTTCTATAATCAAGTGTCAGGCGCATTCTTCCTCTAATGACAACATTCCTCTGGGGAACACTAAGGCTGACCGCGCAGCTAAATTGGCTGATTCCTCTTCTGTTTCCCCCTCCTTCACATGGCAGCAGTTCCCGCTTCCACTAACCCTTTCTCTGTTAATGACTCTGCAGGCAACGGCTGATGCATCAGAGAAGGACGCCTCGGGTGTATGGCTGGATGAGTGGAGCAGACCAGCCATGCCCCGCTGTACTTTCCAATTCCTTGCCAAATTGTCACATGGTCAAGACCATGTGTCAAAAAGAGGGATGGTGGATCTTGTAGATAAATTAATAAATAAGGGAAAGGGGGATACCTAGTCAGTTGTACAACTGAATGCATTCAACTGAAATTTGTTTTCCGCATTTAACCCAACCCCTCTGAATCAGAGAGGTGTGGGGGGCTGATATTGGTGTACAGTAGGTTTTACTGTGCTTGCAGGACATTTCTCTGGTGGTGGGGTTGTACAATGTTTTATTTGCATGACTAACAATGTTGAACCAAACTCTGAAAACAAAATTGTTTAAACTAATTGGTGAAACAAGCCTGACATGGGTAAAGGTGCTTCCATTGGCACTGAGTATGAGAGGCAGATCCCACACAGTCACTGGTCACTCTCCACACGAGGTGCTGACTGGCCATCCCATGAGGATGACTAATACGCCTTTTCTCAAGAACAGGGTGTCCCTGCAAGGAATGGAGGAAGACATGGGTGAGAATTGTGTCACCCTTAACAGTGTTCTTAAGAGACTTTTCCCCCGGGTGAAGGTGTCTTTGCCGAACTTGGCAGGTGGAGCTAAGCACTATTTCAACCCAGGTGATTTTGTGGTGGTCAAAGACTTCAGGAGAGACAGTTGGAAGGACCTCTGTTGGAGAGTGCCGTACCAAGTTCTTCTGACCACCTCCACTGTGAAAACCTGACAGAGGGTGAGATGAGTCCTGAGCCAAAATGACCAACACAGGCCTGGAGTAGTGCAGAAGAGGGTGAGATGAGTCCTGAGCCAAAGGGACCAACGCAGGCCTGGAGTAGTGCAGAAGAGGGTGAGATGAGTCCTGAGCCAAAATGACCAACACAGGCCTGGAGTAGTGCAGAAGAGGGTGAGATGAGTCCTGAGCCAAAGGGACCAACGCAGGCCTGGAGTAGTGGCCCAGAAGTAGATGGTCATTGGAGAAGGAGAACCCTGCTGGGCCTTCATAACCAAGAGGATTGATGGAATGGCCACTACCAAGTGTTCTGATGAGTATGACTGTCTAAAGGGTCTGGGAAATAAAGCCTCAGTGTTCTGATGAGTATGACTGTCTTAACTTTGGGATAGGGGGGCGCTGTTTTCACTTTGTAAAAAATCGTTCCCAAATTAAACTGCCTCGTACTCAATTCTTGCTCGTACAATATGCATATTATTATTACTATTGGATAGAAAACACTCTCAAGTTTCTAAAACCGTTTGAATTATATCTGTGAGTAAAACAGAACTCATTTTGCAGCAAACTTCCTGTTAGGAAGTGAAAAATCTGAAATCGAGGCTCTGTTCCAGGGCCTTCCTATTCATTTGCTTAATCTATGGATATACATGCACTTCATACGCCTTCCACTAGTTGTCAAGAGGCAGTGAGAGGTGGAATGGGGTGTCTAGCTTGATCTGAGGCCGAACAAGAGCTCTTGGAATGACGTGACCACTTTTTCCTTTGTTCAGCAAGGCGCGGGAAGGAACCCTGGATTGCGTTCTGAAAAGCTTTCGTTATAGACGGCTAATATCTCCGGCTTTGATTTTATTTGATAAATGTGATAATATCATCGTAAAGTATGTTTTTTCAATATCAGATTATTGAAAGTTTATCGGGAGTTTTGGCTTTTTCCGTTCTCTGCGTTTGGTGATGATGGACAGCTTCGTGCCACTTGGCTAGCTTTGGTTGCTAATTCGACAGGAGAAAAGGACATTCTAAAACCAAACAACGATTGTTCTGGACAAAGGACCCCTTGTACAAGATTCTGATGGAAGCTCAGCAAAAGTAGGAACCATTTATGATGTTATTTCGTATTTCTGTGGAAAATGTTTAGTACTATTTTCTGCCCTCATTGCAGGCGCTGTCTCGCTATAACGTAAGCTGTATATCGTACTAAAGTTATTTTTAGAATTCTAACACGGCGATTGCATTAAGAACTAGTGTATCTTTCATTTGCTGTACAACATGTATTTTTTAGTAAAGTTTATGATGAGTTATTTGGTCAGATTAGGTGAGTGTCAGAAATATATCCGGAGATTCTGGGAAAAAGTTGCTACGTTTTCACAATGTATAACCACGGATTTCAGCTCTAAATATGCACATTTTCGAACAAACCATATATGTATTGTGTAATATGATGTTATAGGACTGTCATCTGATGAAGATTGTGAAGGTTAGTGAATAAATTTATATATTTTGCTGTTTTTTTCGCTATCGCTACCTTTGCGTTGAATGAATGCGGTTGTGTGGTTGGCTATTGTAGTAAGCTAATATAATGCTATATTGTGTTTTCGCTGTAAAACACTTAAAAAATCTGAAATATTGTCTGGATTCACAAGATGTTTGTCTTTCATTTGCTGTACACCATGTATTTTTCATAAATGTTTTATGATGAGTATTTAGGTATTTCACGTTGGTCTCTGTAATTGTTCTAGCTGCTTCGGTGCTATTTGTGATTGTAGCTGCAATGTAAAACTATGATTTATACCTGAAATATGCACATTTTTCGAACAAAACATAGATTTATTGTATAACATGTTATAAGACTGTCATCTGATGAAGTTGTTTCTTGGTTAGTGATTAATTCTATCTCTATTTGGTCGGTTTTGTGCAAGCTACCTGTGCTGTGAAAGAAATGTCTGTGCATTTTTTTGTATTTGGTGGTGAGCTAACATAAATATACGTGGTGTTTTCGCTGTAAAACATTTAAAAAATTGGACATGTTGGCTGGATTCACAAGATGTTTATCTTTCATTTGCTGTATTGGACTTGTTAATGTGTGAACGTTAAATATTTCAAAAAAATATTTTTTGAATTTCGCGCGCTGCCTTTTCAGTGGAATGTGGGGGGGCTAGACAGGTTAAGGGGCTAGACAGGTTAAGGGTCTGAGAAATAAAGCCTCAGTGTTCTGATGAGTATGACTGTCTTAAGGGTCTGGGAAATAAAGCCTATTTTATAATTTCGGCGCATTACATATTCCTCTCAAAATAATAGACATTTAATGAGTGTGAAGCAGACAGTGAATATCCAACAGAAATGGTTAATAAATATAGAGTAACATTGTTAGGCTAGACTAAAATGCAAACAATACCTTCCAATAAGGAGAAAGTTATCATGTTTGTTTTGTTTGTTTTTAAACCTTACAATAGGGGTAAAAGCAGAGCATTGTTTGAGAGTGATCCGTGTGTATTAGCAGTAGTGATTGAGAAGGTTTTTCCTATTGGGAAGAGTAGAGGGGTCCTAGTTGAAGGAAACTGATATGGAGACTAGCATAGGTAAATAAAGACAGTCATAACGATAGTAAAATGGAAAGATTCATGGTACTCATGGTCTGTCAGTCGATGTCACATTTAATGTGTTGACAGTATGTGAATGGTAATATTAGTGGCTTTCAAATAGCAGTCTAATAATGCAATATCTTAGTAATTTGAAGAAATAAATGTTTCAATACAAGGTCACATGACTGACAGGGGAATTGAGCAATGGGACTGATATTATATTAGAGGCTGCCATCTGGTGTTTAGGTTAAAGATAAGCTTCCTGTGAACCAATAGATAAGCCGGCAGTAACAGTGAGTGGTACTCACTAAACTCAAACAGGCTGTAAGGAACACTGTAGGAAAATTTGGGGCAGAGGTATGAATAATTGAATAAGATACGTTTTTGACAATTTTCAATTATTATTACTCAATTCGATAGTTTGAATATACCAGTTATTTAAGAACTAGTGTATCTATCATTTCCTATACAACATGTATTTTTTAGTTATGTTTATGAATAGTAATTTGGTCAGAATATGTGTGTCAGAAAAAGTGTCAGAAAAATATCCGGACGTTGTGGGAAAAAGATGCTACGTTAGCACAACGTTAGCACAATGTATAACCCCTGATTTCAGCTCTAAATATGCACATTTTCGAACAAAACATAAGTGTATGTATAACCTGATGTTATAGGACTGTCATCTGATGAAGCTTATCAAGGTTAGTCAAAAATTATATATCTTGCTGGTTTATTCGCTATCGCTAACGTGCCTATTGCTATCGCTAACGTGCCTTGATGAATGAATGCGGTAGTGTGGTAGGCTATTGTAGTAAGCTAATATAATGCTATATTGTGTTTTCGCTGTAAAACACTTAAAAAATCGGAAATATTGGCTGGATTCACAAGATGTTTGTCTTTAATTTGCTGTACACCATCGATTTTTCAGAAATGTTTTATGATGAGTATTTAGGTATTTCACGTTGGTGTCTGTAATTATTCTGGCAGCTTTCGGTGCAATTTCTGATTGTAGCTGCAATGTAAACTATGATTTATACCTGAAATATGCACATTTTTCGAACAAAACATAGATTTATTGAATAACATGTTATAAGACTGTCATCTGATGAAGTTGTTTGTTGGTTAGTTTGGTTGGTTCTTGGTTAGTTAGGTTGGCTTTGTGCATGCTACCTGTGCTGTGAAAAATGTTAGTGCTTTTTTGTATTTGGTGGTGAGCTAACATAAATATACGTGGTGTTTTCGCTGTAAAACATTTTAAAAATCGGACATGTTGGCTGGATTCACAAGATGTGTACCTTTCATTTGCTGTATTGTACTTGTTAATGTGTGAACGTTAAATATTTCTAAAAAATATTTTTTGAATTTCGCGCCCTGCACTTGAAGTGGCTGTTGTCATATTGATCCCGACTTAGGGCTTGCAGCCATAAGAAGTTAACATCAGAACACCAGAGAACAAAATGCCTCTCTAGCTGGAGTCTGCATAAAGTCCTCCAGTCAGTCAACAGGATATTTTGATAAGCTTCCCAATATGTCACCTGAGAAAGCAAAGGTGATTATTCAAATGGAGTGAAAGTGTACCCAACACCCACGCATATACAAATTAGTGTTACATCGCTCACATACAGTATGCACGGATACACAGCCACACACATACACCTGTACTGTACTTACCAGTGGTAATATTTAAACCTAGGCCTCCAGTTTGGTGTCCGTAGTAAAGTCTGCACAGCACAGGCTAAGTTCACAAACAGATAGCACATCAAGAAGAACCTGTAGGAAAAAAATCACACACCAAAAAATGTAATTCAGTCCAAACCGATTTAGTCATTTAAATATATGAATATATATATTATATATATTAATATATTCCAATATATTAATTTTGCAGTTATGTACTTGTTGCAGGATGTATAGGCCTGGTAGTCTGCTAAAATACATCTCAACTGATGGCAAAACACAGAAGCACAAGAAAGTGCACTAGGTCAGGGGTTCCCAAACTTTTTCTCAGGCCCCCCTTCCAGCATTGAGGAACATCCCGCACGTGCGCAACGTCTATTTCTATGGGCACAAGCACTGTTCATGACACAAACTGTTCACACCCCTCTTGTTGGCGTAGAGAATATTTTTCAGGTTTAAAGCTTATTTCCTGCAGTTCTATACATTATGCCATGTCTAATGTGTATTCATGTGATATTTGTGTGACTCGAACATTACTACAAAATCTATGGGCTAAAAAAACCTAGCTAAAAAAACATGAACTGAAATGGGCTAGTTGATCTGGACATTTCTGACACGTTATAAATAGCTGTCTAAGGTATTCAATGACTGACATGACAAGAGGAATACTGATGATGCACTACCCAATTTCAAAATTTTACCTTGTGCATTCTACTATTATAACTTTCAACAGTAAGTTAAAAGCCGGACTGAGTTCCTTAATATATATATTGTGGCAAAGAAGGGGGTCGAGTGATAAATGGCAGATATGTGAGAGCAGAACTAATAAAAGGGGCTCTGCCCGATCACTAAAATGACCACCCTGATCAGAACTACAGATCACAAAATGGCTGACTGCCAAAACTACAATTCCCAGAAGCAAGGGGAACCCTCAGAAGGTGTGGCCGACCCACAGATAAAGGGTCAAGACAAACCAGGGAGAGAGAGAGAGGGCTGGAAGGATCTGTGAACCATAGAGAAAGAAACAATATATATATTGGCTGGACTTACCGTGAATGAGCTGGACTGTTTTGGACTTACCTGTTGGCGTTTGGACCTGGACCTACCGAGAACCCGATTCGTGTACCGAACCCTGCTATCCTTGACCCTGCCTGGGTGGACCAGGATGGAGAAACAAACACACAGGTACTGTCCTGTTCGAAAGAACTCTCATTCTGGGGTGATTTTGGTGACAGTTTCCCACTTAATTTGTGACAAACGCTCCTAACCTTGAAGAGGTTTGCCACACGTGGTGGAGAATGCGGGCAGGGCTTCTGGCACCATACCTGGCAGGGGACGCTCAAAAAGCGTATTTCGACCTGGAGTTGAAAGATGCACAGCATTACGATAAACTAAAGGTAGAGATTCTGACTAGACTGGGAGTGACCAATACCGTGAGGGCACACCGCTTCCACCAGTGGTCCTACCGACCTGGACAACCCCCCCGAACACAGATGTTCGTCTTGATTCACCTGGCACGGAAATGGTTGCGACCGGAGACCCATTCATCCGCCGAGATTGTCGAGACAATCTGTACCACTGTACTTGAAAGATCAAGAAACAAACATATGTGCAGGGTGAAGGTTGAAGGGAAAGAGGTTGAAGCACTGCTGGATTCCGGCAGTGTGCTAACCCTGGTCATTGCAAACCTAGTGCTGACTCATAAACTGGATACAAGTCAGGATATCAGTGTTACGTGCATTCATGGGGATACCCGTCTGTACCCCACAGCCTTAGTGAGCATACAAACCGAGGACGGTCTGCTGGATTATGAGGTTGGCGTGGTCCCAAAGATGCCATATGATGTAATATTGGGTAGATACTTTCCTAACTTGCGAAGTTAGGCCAAAAGAACGGCATATTTGAGAAGCCAACAACCCTGACCAAGCAGGAAGTAGCATGTGGCCTTCAACCAAAGCCAAGAAAAGAGGTCTCCCAGGGGCCAACCTCACAGGTGCTAGTAGGGGAGGATGAGGAAGTAGTGGCAGACCCCGTTGATAACGAACAGCCCGGTACTAGTGGGGCTGGGGTCGATCTGAATCCAGAGGACGATTATCTAGAACCAGCAGACCTGGCAGGGTCCTTGACTAATTTTGGGAGGGCCCAAAACCAGGATCCAACCCTGCAGCAAGCCAGAGGAGATGTGCAGGTCGTAGATGGTATTCCTATAAATGATGGGATGATGCCTAATAGTTTCCCCACTTCATCATGAAAAAGGGTTTGGTGTACAGAGTCTCAAAAATAGGGGTTGATGTGGTGGAAGAGTTGTTGGTCCCCACCCGGTACCGGAGGACAGTACTGGATCTAGCTCATGGGCACATTCTGGGTGGACACCTTGGTATCGATAAAACCCGAGACCGGATTGTAAGGAGGTTTTACTGGCCAGGAATTCAGGCTGAAGTGGCTCGGCATTGTGGAGAGTGCCTGGAGTGCCAGTTAACAGCTCCCCGACTAGCTGTTAGAAGCCCGTTAGTGCCACTCCCCATAATCGAAACGCAATTTGAGAGGATAGCGACGGATATAGTGGGCCAACTACCCAAATCTGCCAGAGGGTACCAATACATTCTGGTCATTCTAGATTATGCCACTCGTTACCCAGAAGCCATTCCCCTTCGAACGATGGCTTCAAAAAAGATTGCCAAGGAATTAGTGCTCTTGTTCACCAGGGTAGAGGTTCCAAAGGAGATCCTTACTGACCAGGGGACCCCCTTTATGTCCCGCCTCATGGCGGACCTTTGTAAATTGTGGCAGGTGAAACAGTTGAGGACATCGGTTTACCATCCTCAGACGGATGGGCTGGTTGAGAGATTCAACCGTACCCTGAAGTCAATGCTCAGGAAGGTAATCGATAAGAATGGGAAAAACTGGGATTGCATGTTGCCGTATCTGATGTTTGCCATTAGAGAGGTTCCTCAAACCTCGCTGGGGTTTTCCCCCTTTGAGCTGGTATATGGGAGGCACCCCAGGGGAATCTACGACATCGCCCGGGAAACCTGGGAGCACCAATCCATCACGGCAATGCAAAACAGGATAGCCACAGTCATGCCCATCGTCAGAGAGCACATGAGACAAGCACAAGAGCACCAGCGGCACACTTATAACCGGCAGGCTACCCTGAGGGAATTTCAACCGGGAGATAAGGTGTTAGTGCTGATCCCCACGGTAGAGTGCAAACTACTAGCCACATGGAAAGGACCATATGAAGTACTGGAGAGAATAGGAGAAGTTAATTATCGGGTCTGACAGCCAGGTCGACGGCCCCAGGAACAGATCTATCACATAAACCTGTTAAAAGCATGGAGAGAGAGAGAAACACTAATGGTCACATACCCCACACACACACTCAGGAGACAGCCGAAGTAAATATTTCACCTACTCTGTCCCCAGCACAAGTACAGGAAGCAAAGACCCTGATCCAGAAAAACAGAGATGTGTTTTCAGAGGTACCCGGCCGAACTGAGGTTACGGCTCATGATATCGTTTCCCTACCAGGGAGAAAAGTGAGCATGAGGCCATATCGGGTACCCGAGGCTTGACAGGCTGTGATTAGAGCAGAGACGGAGAAAATGTTGGCAGTTGGAGTGATCGAAGAGTCACATATTTTTATTTCACCTTTATTACCACCAGCACTAACCCGCATTTAGGACATTACAGGAGGCTCTCTGCTGTAATCCAGTGCTGGTGGTACCAGACTTTGAGAGAGAGTTTGTGGTTCAGACGGATGCCTCAGAGGTCGGCTTGGGAGCAGTGCTATCCCTGTTTTTAAGCAGGAAGCTGGAACCATGGGAGACCAACTACTCAGTCATTGAGAAAGAGGTCCTGGCAGTAAAGTGGGCTCTAGAAAGCCAGAAATACTACCTGCTGGGGCACTTCACCCTCATCAGTGACCATGCCCCACTAACCTGGATGCATAAGGCTAAAGAGAAGAACGCTCGGGTGATGCGGTGGTTTTTGAGTCTCCAACCATTTCACTTTGACTTGAAACACAGAGCAGGGAAGGAAATGGGAAATGTGGATGGGTTATCCCGCATGCACGCATATTTTGCTGCAGTAGCCCGACCTAGGGGGCCGGATCAATGGTGGGAGATGTGTGGCAAAGAAGGGGGTCGAGTGATAAATGGCAGATAAGTGAGAACAGAACTAATAAACGGGCTCTGCCCGATCACTAAAATGGCCACCCCGATCAGAACTACAGATCACAAAATGGCCGACGGCCAAAACTACAATTCAATTTGTGAACCATAGAGAAAGAAACATATATATTGGCTGGATTTACCGTGTATGAGCTGGACTGTTTTGGACTTACCTGTTGGCGTTTGGACCTGGACCTACCGAGACCTACCGAGAACCCGATTCGTGTACCCTGCTATCCTTGACCTTGCCTGCGGCCTGGGTGGACCAGGACGGAGAAACAAACACACAGGTACTGTCCTGTTCGAAAGAACTCTCATTCTGGGGTGATTTTGGTGACAGTTTCCCCACTTAATTTGTGACAAACGCTCCTAACCTTGAAGAGGTTTGCCACAATATATATATATATATATATATATATAAACTGGACCCACAGTTTGTGAACCACTGCACTTGGCGACCTTCCACACAAAGCCACTTGTGCTGATTGTGTACAGAGTACCTGGCTGGAATGAGGTGTTTCACTTGTGAAGTGGTTGTTAAAATGTAAGTGATTTGATTAAAGTATATTTTAGCAGACACTCTTATTCAGAGTGACTTACAGGAGGAATTTGGGTTAAGTGCCTTGCTCAAGGGCACATCAACAGATCATTTACCTAGTCAGCTCAGGGATTTGAACCAGCAGCCTTTCAGTTACTGGCCCCGCTAGGCTACCTGCCGCCCAAACTACTCCTCGGAGGACCATAATGGTTTTTAAACATCTGTGAGATGTTTCTGGTTTAAAATGGTTTTTGGTTTATTAGCAGTGTTTGAGAAGGGAAGTCATCAAGAGTCTGTTTCCTCCCATGTAAGCTACATGACTTTGGCTGATGGGAGTAAGTTCAGCAATTCATTTTTTATTTTATTTTTTACCCCTTTTTCTTCACAATTTTGTGGTATCCAATTGGTAGTTACAGTCTTGTCTCATCGCTGCAACTCCCGTACGGACTCGGGAGAGGCGAAGGTCGAGAGCCGTGCGTCCTCCGAAACACAACCCAACCAAGCCGCATTGCTTCTTGACACGATGCCCACTTGACCTGGAAGCCTGGCGACCGTGTCAGTGTGCACTGCGTCCGGCCCGCCACAGGAGTCGCTAGTGCGCAACGGGACAAGGACATCCCTGCCGGCCAAACCCTCCCCTAACCCGGACAATGCTGGGCCAATTGTGCGCCACCACATGGGTCTCCTGGTCACAGCCGGCTGCGACCTAGAATCTCTAGTGGCACAGCTAGCACTGCGATGCAGTGCCTTAGACTTCTACACCACTCAGGAGGCCCCAAGATCAGCAAGTTCACTCACAATATGATTTGAAATAATCCCTATTTTCCTGCTTTTAAATAATAATGTTTGATGTGTACATATGTGTGTGTTTAGTCTGTTTCGTGTGTGTGTGACTCACATGGAGAGGATGGGTGCCACCATGTCCAGAGAGGCTATGAGGATGCCCAGCTCAGCGATGAGCCCTGTCAGTAACAGTGCCCAGGTTGGCTCCCCATTGGCCTTGCCATGACCAAACACCTGCACCAGAAAAAAGAAAAAATATATACACTTTATAAATACATTCTTTTTTTTTGTGATGGTTTGTTTTTTATTTGTTTTGTTTCTGGTTGATTGTTGTATTGTAGCCAATGGGACCGATCAATTATGGATTGAGTGGCCTTAAAGGCCCAGTGCAGTCAAAATTAAGTTTTCCCCTGTGTTTCATATCAGATTGTACAACAGCTGATGAAACTAACACTGTAAAGGTGGTATGTGAAAACATTTGATCAGTGTTATTTCCTGATAGTTACTGGTTGAAAATACAATCTACACAGGACCTCCTAATCAGCAGGTTTGCATGGGCGGGAGTGTCGGCTTGTCTGGTGACATCACCAGGCAGTAAATTGGTTAAAGTTGTAATATGTAACCTTTTGGGCGACCCGACTAAATTCACATAGAAATGTGAGTTATAGATCCGTCATTCACATTGAAAGCAAATCTAACAAGCGGTAAATGTGTTCTATGTGCGCTAATTTCTATGCTTCCAGTCCTTAAGTTTCTACTTTCTACTTTCAGTTTTGTACACCAGCTTCAAAAAGCTGAAAATACAATATATGTTTGGTTATGGAAAATATATTTCACAACGGTTTAGATGGTACAATGATTCTCTACACTATACGTGTGCTTGTTTTATCACATAAACTGAAATAAGGTGAACTAACTTTAATAGACCAATAACAAATAGAGTTCCAACCTCTCTGCCAATAACAGCTAGTTTTCAGTTTTCCCCTCCCCATTTGGACCACTCCCAGACAGTCCTGGCTAAATTCTTGCTTGAGAAAAATGTTTTTGCTAAAAAATCTATTTTTGTTGCTTTTAATGGAAAACTATTATTGTAAGGTACTTAATTGTTACCGAGAAATTATTTGTTATTGATTGAAAAACTGGTGCATTGGGTCTCTAAGTACTGGTCCTAGGCCAGTTTTTAACTGTATTTTTTTTAACCAGAATTTTCATGGTCGCTTAAGCTGATCCTAGAACAGGGTTACATAATGTCCTTTTTATATAGCTAATCCTCTGTTACCAACAATAATTTACATGTGGGAATGCAAATGAACTCCTATGTTCAGCTTCATTCAAATGAGTAAGCAAAGACAACCCCAACTCTATCTTGTTCACTGTAGTTTTTAGTTGTGTATCATAATGTATCTAATAGTAGGGCCACTGTGAGCACAGGGGCATAGAGCCGAGCAATGTATCAAGCAATGTGTACAAACAGTGGTGGCAGCTAGAGAAACCTTGAATTATGGCTGTGTTTTTCAGGCCACTAGATGCTTTGCATTGTATAGAAAGTACACAGTGTGTATGTACAATACAGCTCCACCCACAAAGACATAAGGAAGGGCACTAATAGCCAGTGTATGATTCTTTTTACATTTGAGCAGACACTCTTATCCAGAGCGACTTACAGGAGCAATTAGGGTAAGTGCCTTGCTCAAGAGCACATGGGCATATGTTTTACCTAGTCGGCTCTGGGATTTGAACCAGCAACCTTTCGGTTACTGACACAATGCTCTTAACCGCTAGGCTACCTGCCAAGGTGGCTGGTCCTACCCTGAGGAAGGGGATGATGTTGTCCTTGGCGATGGCCTGTAGGAGACGAGGGGCGCCGGTCAGGGACTGTAGTCCCGCCCCCACGGTGGAGAAGAAGGAGCCAATCACGATGACCCAGGGGGAGGGCCAGGACAGAGTCCCCACAACCAGGTTCTTACTGACTGCATCCCCAAACCTACAGGACAGGAGAGGACATGGACCTGTTAGCAGGGCCATTATCAATACCAACAAACACAGCATCTGAAGTTCTTTGCCATGCCAACAAATATAATTACAAGCTTGTACTGTATGTTGTTGAGAAGCAGACAGGCTATTGTCTGGACTTGAATATATCTTGTGATGTCAAAGATGTGGCCTAATGCTACAGACAAGTTCACTTACTTGTCCCTTAGGACCGCTCCTTCAATACAGGCCCCAAACAGAACCACAGAGCTGAAATCTGACGGCAGGATGTTAAGGAACACACAGAAACACATGCAGTATGGAAGATGGATGTATCTAGACATTGAACAACTTGGGGAGAACACTGCCTATTGACATGGATGAGGAAGAGCTTGCAAGTAGGCATTTCACTGTACTGTACACCTGCTGTATCATGTGCAAGTGACAAATAAATGTTGATTTGATTTGACTATTGACTCCATGAAAGGATACAGACAAGGGTAGTAGTGGTTATAGCCAAGATGGTTCCAATAGGGATGGACTTCTGAGCATCTTTCAGATCTCCTGATCTGTTGGAGCCTGCCATGATACCTACAGTACAGGGACATGAAGGACACATTAGTTACTGACAACTCTCAGAATGTTGACTCAACCAATCAGTGAACAAAAATGTCTCTGGGTTGCCAGCTGGTTTATTGGTCTGGTGTTGCCAGTTATGGCTCTGGGTTGCCAGGTCTTACCTGTGGCGGAGGGAAAGAAGATTCCCACCAGGAGGGTGAAGGAGGTAGCGATGTCAGCTGAGACGTACAGGCCGACGCTCTCCACAGCCCCGTGGACGTCTACTGAGGGCAGACCTGCCTTCTCCAAGATCTGACCTTTTTCCAGGTAGTCTCCCCACATGTTATCTAAAACATACATCAGGAACCAAGTTTATAGAAATGCTAGCATCCCATCCACAAAGTAAGCAACGTAATGGCATCCACCTAATGGCACGGCAACACCCACCAAAGCTCTACAGCATCACAAATTATTGTTATAATAACAGAAAATGTTTTACAAAGTATATAAATTCACTTTTTAGATAGACTTTGCATACAACATGTTTGTAGTGATTTAGCTATGTTTTACTGTAATTACATGTCATCACTATTGTAAAATGGCGTAGCAGTCAGACGTCTTTTGTCTTCGTCTTGTCTTGTCCCAGGTATATATCTATTTATATATTTTTTTCTTCGCATATTTTTTAAAATATTTTTCTTAACCCCAACTTCAACATACTCTCCTGCAACCCATCTCACCCAATGTGGTATGGATCTGCCATTTTCTTTACTTCAGAACCGGAACACCAACAGAAGCTAGCCAGCTAACTAGCTACTAGCTAGTAGTCAGCTAGCCACTGCTAGTGGTCATCAGCTAACCTTTAGCTCGGACAACTCCTGCCAGTCTGCACAACGCGATTCAACCCAGAGTGTATCGGACTTCTTATTCTCCATATCCCCGGATTCCTACTGCAAGCTCTGAACCTCTTCAACTGGATCATCGCAGCTAGCTAGCTGTCCTGAAGCAAGCACCAATTAGCCTGGAGATAGCTTATGCTAGGCCCATCTCCCAGCTAACTGAAGAGGTCCATCAGCCACTCCTTTGGCTACAATACCTATTTTGCGAATTGGCCTGGACCCCTTTTTATTGCCGATACGGAGCCCCGCCGATCCTTCACGACTGAACTACCAACGTAATCCGCCGAGAGAGTTTTTCAACTGGCTCCCCCGTCACAACGTCCCCTGAATGCCCATCTGCTAGCCACGGCCCGCTAGCTGTCTAGAGCACACCGGACTGTTAGCTGAAGAAGTCCATCAGGGGGGGCTACTATACCTATTTTGCCAATTGGCCTGGACCCTTTTACTACACGGAGCCCTGCTGATCCATCACGACTGATCTGCCGACGTAACTGTACGAAGGGGCTACAACTGACTTCTCCCGACACCACATCCCTCTAAGGCCCTTCTGTTAGCCCCGGCCCGCTAGCTGTCTGAATCGCCGTGTCTCCAGCTCGCCCAGCTACTCACTGGACCCAATGATCACTCAGCTATGCATGCCTCTCCCTAATGTAAATATGCCTTGTCCATCGCTGTTTTGGTTAGTAATTATTGCCTTATTTCATTGTAGAGCCTCTAGCCCTGTTCAATACGCCTTAGAGGCTCTCCCTTTAGTTCCACCGCCCACACATGCGGTGACCTCACCTGATTTTTAAATGTTGTTTCTAGAGACTATCTCTCTCATTGTCACTCAATGCATAGGTTTACCTCCACTGTATTCACATCCTACCATACCTTTGTCTGTACATTATGCCTTGAATCTATTCTACCGTGCCCAGAAACCTTCTCCTTTTACTCTCTGTTCCGAACTAGACGACCAGTTCTTATAGCCTTTAGCCGTACCCTTATCCTACTCCTCCTCTGTTCCTCTGGTGATGTAGAGGTTAACCCAGGCCCTGCAGTGCCCAGCTCCACTCCCATTCCCTAGGCGCTCTCATTTGTTGACTTCTGTAACTGTAAAAGCCTTGGTTTCATGCATGTTAACATTAGAAGCCTCCTCCCTAAGTTTGTTTTATTCACTGCTTTAGCACACTCGGCCAACCTGGATGTCCTAGCCGTGTCTGAATCCTGGCTTAGGAAGGCCACCAAAAACCCTGACATTTCCATCCCTAACTATAACATTTTCCGACAAGATAGAACTGCCAAAGGGGGCCTGTGCCCAAATAATTTGAGTTTCTACTTTTAGAAATCCACCTTTCCAGAAACAAGTCTCTCACCGTTGCCACTTGCTATAGCGCACCTTCTGGCCCCAGCTGTGCCCTGGACACCATATGGGAATTGATTGCCCCCTATCTATCAGCGCTCGTGCTGTTAGGTGACCTAAACTGGGACATGCTTAACACCCCGGCCATCCTACAATCTAAGCTTGATGCCCTCAATCTCACATAAATGATCAATGAACCTACCAGGTACAACCCCAAATCTGTAAACACGGGCGCCCTCATTGATATCATCCTAACTATCCTGCCCTCCAAATACACCTCTGCTGTCTTCAACCAGGATCTCAGTGATCACTGCCTCATTGCCTGCGTCCATAATGGGTCTGCGGTCAAACGACCACCCCTCATCACTGTCAAACACTCCCTAAAACACTTCAGCGAGCAGGCATTTCTAATCAACCTGGCCTGGGTATCCTGGGAGGATATTGACCTCATTCCGACAGTAGAGGATGCCTGGTTGTTCTTTAAAAGTGCTTTCCTCACCATCTTAAATAAGCATGCCATGTTCCAAAAATGTAGAACCAGGAACAGATATAGCCCTTTGTTCACTCCAGACCTGACTGCCCTTGACCAGCACAAAAACATCCTGTGGCATACTGCATTAGCATCGAATATCCCCCGCGATATGCAACTTGTCAGGGAAGTGTAACGGCAGTCTAAGTCGTCCTCCCCATCGGACGAGGAGAGGCAAGAAGGATCGGAGGACCAATGTACAGCGTGGTAAGTTTCCATGATTTAATAACACGAAAACTAGACAAAATACAAAACAACAAACGAACCAACCGTCACAGTCCCGTGTGGCACAAACACTGACACAGGAAAAAACCACCCACAAAATCCCAACACAAAACAAGCCACCTATATATGATTCTCAATTAGGGACAACGATTGACAGCTGCCTCTGATTGAGAACCATATCAGGTTGAACACAGAAACAGACAAACTAGACACACAACATAGAATGCCCACCCAGCTCATGTCCTGACCAACACTAAAACAAGCAAAACACATAAGCACTATGGTCAGGACGTGACAGTACCCCCCTCCTGAGGTGCTAAAACTCAAGGAGAGGGTCTGGGTGGGCATCTGTCCGCGGTGGCGGCTCCGGCGCAGGACGAGGACACCACTCCACCATTGTCTTTGTCCCCCTCCTTAGCGTCCTTTGAGTGGCGACCCTCGCCCCCGACCTTGACCTAGGAATCCTCACCAAGGTCCCCACATGATTTAGGAGACAGCTCAGGACAGAGAGGTAGCTCAGGACAGAGAGGTAGCTCAGGACAGAGAGGTAGCTCAGGACAGAGAGGTAGCTCAGGACAGAGAGGTAGCTCAGGACAGAGAGGTAGCTCAGGACAGAGAGGTAGCTCAGGACAGAGGGGCAGCTCCGGACTGAAGGGCAGCTCCGGACTAATGGCAGCTCCGGACTGAGGGGCAGCTCCGGGCTGAGGGGCAGCTCCGGGCTGAGGGGCAGCTCCGGGCTGAGGGGCAGCTCATGACTGGAGGGCAGCTCATGACTGGAGGGCAGCTCATGACTGGAGGGCAGCTCATGACTGGAGGGCAGCTCATGACTGGAGGGCAGCTCATGACTGGAGAGCAGCTCTGGCAGCTCCTGACTGGCTGGCGGCTCTGGCGGCTCCTGACTGGCTGGCGGCTCTGGCGGCTCCTGACTGGCTGGCGGCTCTGGCGGCTCCTGACTGACGGACGACTCTAACGGCTCGGGACAGACGGGCGGCTCTAACGGCGCTGGGCAGACGGATGGCTCAGACGGCGCTGGGCAGACGGATGGCTCAGACGGCGCTGGGCAGACGAGCAGTGCAGGCGGCGTTGAGCAGACGAGCAGTGCAGGCGGCGTTTGGCAGACGGCCGACTCTGACCTGCTGAGGCGCACAGTAGGCCTGGTGCGTGGTGCCGGAACTGGTGGTACCGGACTGGAGACACGCACCTCAAGGCTAGTGCGGGGAGCAGGAACAGGGCACACTGGATTCTCGAGGCGCACTATAGGCCTGGTGCGTGGTACCGGCACTGGAGGTACTGTGCTGGAGACACGCACCACAGGGAGAGTGCGTGGAGGAGGAACAGGGCTCTGGAGACGCACTGGAAGCCTGGTGCGTGGTGTAGGCACTGGTGGTACTGGGCTGGGGCGGGAAGGTGGCGCCGGATATACCGGACCGTGCAGGCGTACTGGCTCCCTTGAGCACCGAGCCTGCCCAACCTTACCTGGTTGAATGCTCTCCGTAGCCCGACCAGTGCGGGGAGGTGGAATAACCCGTACTGGGCTGTGTTGGCGAACCGGGGACACCATGCGTAAGGCTGGTGCCATGTATGCCGGCCCGAGGAGACGCACTGGAGACCAGACGCGTTGAGCCGGCTTCATGGCACCTGGCTCAATGCTCAATCTAGCCCGGCCAGTGCGGGGAGGTGGAATAACCTGCACCGGGCTAAGCACACGTACAGGAGACACCGTGCGCTCTTCCGCATAACACGGTGTCTGCCCGTACTCCCGCTCTCCACGGTAAGCATGGGAAGTGGGCGCAGGTCTCCTACCTGACTTCGCCACACTAGCCCCCTTTAGCCCCCCCCAAGAAATGTTTGGGTGAGCCTCTCGGGCTTCCAGCCGCTCTGCCTTGCTAGCGCCTCATAATGCCGCCTCTCCGCTTTTGCTGCCTCCAGCTCCGCTTTGGGGCGACGACACTCCTCTGGCTCTGCCCAGGGTCCTTTACCGTCCAGAATTTCCTCCCATGTCCATTCCTCCTGGTACCGCTGCTGCTGTCGCTGCTGCCCGTTGCCACGCTGCTTGGTCCGAGTTAGGTGGGTGGTTCTGTAACGGCAGTCTAAGTCGTCCTCCTCATCGGACGAGGAGAGGCGAGAAGGATCGGAGGACCAATGTACAGCGTGGTAAGTTTCCATGATTTAATAACACGAAAACTAGACAAAATACAAAACAACAAACGAACCAACCGTCACAGTCCCGTGTGGCACAAACACTGACACAGGAAACAACCACCCACAAAATCCCAACACAAAACAAGCCACCTATATATGATTCTCAATCAGGGACAACGATTGACAGCTGCCTCTGATTGAGAACCATATTAGGCTGAACACAGAAACAGACAAACTAGACACACAACATAGAATGCCCACCCAGCTCACGTCCTGACCAACACTAAAACAAGCAAAACACATAAGCACTATGGTCAGGACGTGACAGGAAGTTAGGAACCAATATACACAGGCAGTTAGCAAAGCAAAGGCTAGCTTTTTCAAACAGAAATTTGCATCCTGTAGCACAAACTCCAAAAAGTTCTGGGACACTGTAATGTCTATGGAGAATAAGAGCACCTCCTCCCAACTGCCCACTGCACTGAAGGAAACACAGGAAACACTGTCACCGTCGATAAATCCATGATAATTGAGAATTTCAATGAGCATTTTTTTACGGCTGGCCTTGCTTTCCACCTGGCTACCCCTACCCCGGTCTACAGCCCTGCACCCCCCACAGCAACTTGCCCAAGCCTCCCCCATTTCTCTTCACCCAAATCCAGATAGCTGATGTTCTGAAAGAGCTTCAAAATCTGGACCCCTACAAATCAGCCGGGCTAGACAATCTGGACCCTCTCTTCCTAAAATGATCTGCCGAAATTGTTGCAACCCCTATTACTAGCCTGTTCAACCTCTCTTTCGTATCGTCTGAGATCCCCAAAGATTGGAAAGCTGCCGCGGTCATCCCCCTCTTCAAACGGGGAGTCACTCTAGACCCAAATTGCTACAAGCCTATATCTATCCTGCCCTGCCTTTCTAAGGTCTTCGAAAGCCAAGTTAACACACAGATCACCTACCATTTCGAATCCCACCATACCTTCTCTGCTATGCAATCTGGTTTCCGAGCTGGTCATGGGTGCACCTCAGCCACGCTCAAGGTCCTAAACGATATCATAACCGCCATCGATAAGAGACAATACTGTGCAGCTGTATTCATCGACCTGGCCAAGGCTTTCGACTCTGTCAATCACCACATTTCTTATCGGCAGACTCGACTGCCTTGGTTTCTCAAATGACTGCCTCGCCTGGTTCACCAACTACTTCTCGGATAGAGTTCAGTGTGTCAAATCGGAGAGCCTGTTATCCGGACCTCTGGCAGTCTCATTGCGGGTGCCACAGGGTTCAATTCTCGGGCAGACTCTCTTCTCTGTATACATCAATGATGTTGCTCTTGCTGCTGGTGATTCTCTGATCCACCTCTACGCAGACGACACCATTTTGTATAATTCTGGCCCTTCTTTGGACACTGTGTTAACTAACCTCCAGACGAGCTTCAATGCCATACAACTCTACTTCCGTGGCCTCCAACTGCTCTTAAATGCAAGTAAAACTAAATGCATGCTCTTCAACCGATCGCTGCCCACACCTGCCTGCCCGTCCAGCATCCCTACTCTGGACGGTTCTGACTTAGAATATGTGGACAACTATAAATACCAAGGTGTCTGGCTAGACTGTAAACTCTCCTTCCAGACTCATATTAAGCGTCTCCAATCCAAAATTAAATCTAGAATCGGCTTCCGATTTTGCAACAATGCATCCTTCACTCATGCTGCCAAACATACCCTCGTAAAACTGACTATCCTACTGATCCTTGACTTCAGCGATGTCATTTACAAAATGGCCTCCAACACTCTACTCAGCAAACTGGATGCACTCTATCACAGTGCCATCTGTTTTGTCACCAAAGCCCCATATACTACCCACCACTGCGACCTGTATGCTCTCGTTGGCTGGCCCTCGCTTCATATTTGTCGCCAAACCCACTGGCTCCAGGTCATCTACAAGTCTTTGCTAGGTAAAGCCCCGCCTTACCTCAGCTCACTGGTCACCATAGCAGCACCCATATGTAGCACATGCTCCAGCAGGTATATCTCACTGGTCACCCCCTAAGCCAATTCCTCCCTTGGCCGCTTTTCCTTCAAGTTCTCTGCTGCCAATGACTGGAACGAACTGCAAAAATCACTGAAGCTGGAGACTCACGTATCCCTCGCTAACTTTAAGCACCAGCTGTCGGAGCAGCTTACAGATCACTGCACCTGTACATAGCTCATCTGTAAATAGCCGATCCAACTACCTCATCCCCCATACTGTTATTTATTTTATTTATTTTCATCCGTTGCACCCCAGTATCTCTACTTGCACACTCATCTTCTGCACATCTATCACTCCAGTGTTTAATTGCTATATTGTAATTATTTTGCCACTATGGCCTATTTATTGCCTTTACCTCCCTTATCCTACCTCATTTGCACACACCTTTTCTATTGTATTATTGACTGCATGTTTGTAAATTCCATGTGTAACTCTGTGTTGTTGTTTGTGTCGCACTGCTTTGCTTTATCTTGGTCAGGTCGCAGTTGTAAATGAGAACTGGTTCTCAACTAGCCTACCTGGTTAAATAAAGGTAAAGCAAATAAAAATAAATAAAAGTGGATGTGGCTCTGCTGCCCCCTAGCTGGCTGGCCCCCATTGGCTATAGTAATAGGGTGAAGTTGCCCCCAGATGCTAATCTTGGGTCAGTTATACATTTCCCCCCACTAATGGTTAAGGTAAGGACTGTGGGAGGGGGAAGCTGATCTTAGATCTGTATCCTAGACCCAGGAGCGTGGTAATAGCCATATCATTACAAATATGGTCCATCCTCTGACTTTGGTCTTTACCTCTGATGATGCCGCTGGCCAGTCCTGGTATTCCCTGTATCTCTGTAACGTTGTTCTGGTTGAAGTAGTCGTCACATTGAGGACTACTCATGTTGCCAGAGCTACAGAAGTTCCTCCACAGCTGACTAGGTACAGTCACATTGCCCTCTAGAGCCGTCTTACTACACACGTCAAACTGATCTCTCACCAATGTCCTGTTACCCAACATACAGATCCTGGAGAAAGAGGAATATTATTGGTTCTGATTATCAACAGAGTGATGATAACATGTCATGATAATGTGATGATATGTGTTTTCACTCTACTTTAGATCAGATATTAGCTATATTATAGCTACACTGAAAAACATTTACAGTATGCATACAGTAGCTAGAACTTTAGGACAAAGTTCAACAATGGAAATTGAATTTTATCTCCATTGACCATTCCAGCCAGTGGAACAGCAAGTGTTTTTGCTTCCGTCGGGGACAAACTGATCATTAACACCAAATTAAATTCACATCAATTATACCATTATTCCCATTTCCTGTTTAGACAAAGAAGTAAAAAAATCCCCAGTGTCTTACGAGAAGTCGGGCGGTTGGAAAACGGACTTAATGGCCCCGGCGTAGATGGAGACGATAGAGATGATGACACAGGCCAGGAAGAGAGAGGCCAGCTTGTTGACGTATTTCACCCCCACAAAGACCACCACGGCCATGAGGCTGAGACAGATGGTGCCGTACACCCTCATGTTGTTGAGGATGGCACTGTCGCCCCCGTGGTGGTCGCTGGCGTGGAAGATAGCCGCCTGGGGAACCAGGTATTTCTGGGAGAGCACAATGAAAACAAAAGTAATTTAGGTACACTTTCTGTGAGACACACACATTTAATACCTTATATGTGCATTCATAATGCACTTATAATGGCTTCTACAACTCACTATACAGTAAGAGCAGAACAGAAGCCTTTCACTTTAAATGTATTTTGAGTACTCCGAATATATGAATATTAGTCATATACTACAGTCTACAACAGCAACATTATGTGGATCAAATGTTTGTTCAGCTAATGTTATTGGATCCCATTTTTACATGTAAGTTACTCCATCTCAATATGATTGAGTACATTGACCTATTTTACTGCGGTATATTGGTTGCATCCCAAATTGCACCCTATCCCTACATATTGCACTACTATAGGTCCTGATCAAAAGTAGTGCATTAAATAGGGAATAGGGTGCCATTTGGGAGCAGATGATAACTCACCAGGAAGATCTCTATAGCTCCCAGTATGTACATGGCAGCAGCGAAGGTTGTTCCCAGGTAGAAACAGATTCCTACAGCCCCCCCAAACTCAGCACCCAGGGAACGAGAGATCATGAAGTACGCCCCTCCGGCTACAACAGAGAGCAGAACAGAGTTAACATGGATGAAACTGGTCAGAATAGACTGATGGTGTGATCATTTGTTAGTCATGTCATAAAAAATGATATTATCTTGTTAATGTCATGTTTATGTAACTGTTACAACTAAAGTGTTTTAAGTGTAAAATGTAAGTTTGGATTCTCAGTCTTCAAAGCTTGTACTGTACCCTCACCTGGGACAACACCATTTGTAGCTATGGCACTCATGGATATGGCAGTGAGCATTGTCTGTCAAACAGGAGAGAATGTGAACACCATCAAATAAGGCCAGGCCAGTCAGTCTTTATGAGACCCATACACTCTGCTCTTTATCCACATAATAAACACACTTAGCAATAGAGGCATCACTTGTCATTGGACAACTGAACAGAATTCATCAATCATATTGGAAAGGTTGAGACATAAATCACAAATATATTACATGTCCTTTGGAGTAAACAGCAGGGTGTGGAAACTGCTGTGGGTTCTATTCAGCCTGGTAATGTTAACTGGCTGACTGGCTGGTGACCCAGTTTTAACAGTAGGTTTGGCAAGTGGACAAGAATAGGGTGTCAATGGTCTTCTAACATTGCCAGACTGTGTGTGTGTGTGTGTGTGCATCCACAATGTGTGTGTGTGTGTGTGTACTAACACATGAGCAGCACATGAGGACGATGAGGAATGACTGGACGATGCCGGCTGTGCCCACGATCCACGTTAGGCGAAGGAACAGGATGACACCAAAGATGTTCTGTAGACAGGGCAGGTAGACTCCCATCAGGGTACCCATGTTGGGGGACTGCAGAGAGAGAGAGATGAAGTGAGACAAAGAGAGTGAGTGAGACAGGGCGAGAGAACAAACAGAACAGAGAGAGAGGGATTACAATAATGAAAGAGAGACAGAGAAAGAGAGACAGAGAAATTAAGAAAGAGAACAGAGAGAGAGAGCGAGGGAGAGAGGAAAAATTCATAAGAATGACAATTTCTATCATTACAGTCTTAATCTAATCTCAATCAGGAAGGGAAAAGGAACCAAACATAAATAGTGACAGAAAGAAGACAGATGTGAGTGATTTGGTTGTTAAGATAACTATGATAGTACTGCTGTAGTTTTCCATATTTGTGTGAGTAGTGTGTTTCAGTGTCTATGTTTTTGTGTGTGTTTCTGAATATGGTATGTAGCACAGATAGACCCACAGGAAATGACTAATTGATCAGAATTATTGATCAGGTAAAATATTGATCAACTCTCAACAGGGGGCCCACAGGGCACAAACAGGCACCAACACAACCCAAAGCACACGCATGCAAGCTCAGATCCAAACATGCGCAGAGACAGAGGGGTAGAGAGAGAGAGACTAAAGCCTGTTTGAATCTCAAAAGAAGAGAGAGGTAGTTTTTGTGACTTCTGACCTTTGGGGCCTTCCTGAGTGACGTCTCTGTGTTCTCGGCCTCCTCGTGCTCCCTGGCTCCCTGGGTAATGTTGGTGTAGTTGACCAGCCGGCTGAGGAGGGATGACACCTTGGGACGGATGTCCAACTCCTCCTGCAGGACAGGGACAGCAGAACAGGGAACAGTTAGAGGTGGATGGGTACCTGATGTGTCTTTGGGGTGTAATAGCCTACAGTAAAAGGGTATTATAGTGCAGTGTAAGGAATTTAATTTGTATAGGTTGAAGGAGGAGTGGTGGTCTATCTAGTGATCGATCAATCTAGGCAGTTGAGATTAGCAAATACTGATGTTAAAAGGTGATATGTTATGTATAATCATGTCATGTATCAGTGTCACTGAGAGCCACTCTTAAAATAACTGTCCAGTGAAAATATCACTTTTATTCTGTTAACTCACACCCAAATAATGTTATTGACTCATCCTATACTCCTATCTGTGGCCAAATCATAATTTGGAGAACAAACACCCACCAACATTCCAACATAAAAAAGCAGTTAACATATTTAATTACACTTTTTTTGGAAGGAAAACTATTTCACTCAAATTGTAATTAATTATAGGTCATATTTCCTAGAAATCTGGAACCACTGGACTGTTCTTTAAAGACAGACCTCAAACAAGGCCAGGTTCCTGTCATAGAAATCAGTCTTCCTGTCAGCATCTGCACTGCTGAGGAAAGGACTATCCTCCTTGTGATTTCCATGGCCTGAAAAAAGAGATAGAAGAAGAGAAATATAACATTTATAAAGTAGGAAAGAATAACATGTATAAATAAAGTAGGCAAGGATAACATGTATAAAGTAGGCAAGGATAACATGTATAAAGTAGGCAAGGATAACATGTATAAAGTAGGCAAGGATAACATGTATAAAGTAGGCAAGGATAACATGTATAAAGTAGGCAAGGATAACATTTTCAACCAGTACCTTGGTAAGATAAACAGGGGTTATTATAAAGTATGAAATGTGATAATGAGAGAGTTTGTGATCAGTTCCCATTCATGCATGCTGGTGCTCTATTGTAAACCAGCAGTCTGTTTGTGATCAGTTCCCATTCATGCATGCTGGTGCTCTATTGTAAACCAGCAGTCTGTTTGTGATCAGTTCCCATTCATGCATGCTGGTGCTCTATTGTAAACCAGCAGTCTGTTTGTGATCAGTTCCCATTCATGCATGCTGGTGCTCTATTGTAAACCAGCAGTCTGTTTGTGATCAGTTCCCATTCATGCATGCTGGTGCTCTATTGTAAACCAACAGTCTGTTTGTGATCAGTTCCCATTCATGCATGCTGGTGCTCTATTGTAAACCAGCAGTCTGTTTGTGATCAGTTCCCATTCATGCATGCTGGTGCTCTATTGTAAACCAACAGTCTGTTTGTGATCAGTTCCCATTCATGCATGCTGGTGCTCTATTGTAAACCAACAGTCTGTTTGTGATCAGTTCCCATTCATGCATGCTGGTGCTCTATTGTAAACCAACAGTCTGTTTGTGATCAGTTCCCATTCATGCATGCTGGTGCTCTATTGTAAACCAACAGTCTGTTTGTGATCAGTTCCCATTCATGCATGCTGGTGCTCTATTGTAAACCAACAGTCTGTTTGTGATCAGTTCCCATTCATGCATGCTAGTGCTCTATTGTAAACCAGCAGTCTGTTTGTGATCAGTTCCCATTCATGCATGCTGGTGCTCTATTGTAAACCAACAGTCTGTTTGTGATCAGTTCCCATTCATGCATGCTGGTGCTCTATTGTAAACCAGCAGTCTGTTTGTGATCAGTTCCCATTCATGCATGCTGGTGCTCTATTGTAAACCAGCAGTCTGTTTGTTTTCATCTCAACCAACACGTTGCAACATAAAAACACAAAAAATGACATTTGAGACAAATAAACTTTAAAGATATCTGTAGAGGTTACAGGAAAAGGGACGACTAATAATAACTACAGTACTATAGCCATCAAAACCATGCAACGATGCAACCCTGTCAACCACAGTATATACGGTCTATGGTGCTAACTGTGATGAATCTCCAAGTTAGTTCCCACAGTCTGCCTACAACCTACAGTATGACATCACTGTCTGTCTCAGTCTCCCACTCCCACGTTCAAAGTCATCAACCCCGGCAGCTGCTATGTGAGGTATACTGTAACCAGAGACCTGCGTCCTACACTATTATACTGCTTTTAATGTCTTTAGCATATCAGGCACAGAGAAAATAGGAAGGAATTCACTCAAACCCTCAATTGCAAAATGTTTCAACCCAGCATTGCTGATCAAGATTAATGTGATGTCATTAAACAAGATTGAGCAATTGAGCGACTTCTCTTGCATCACCAGTAAGCAAAGCATTCACCCAAAGATAAATTCATATCCAAACATCATCCAGGCAAAAACTAAAATCAGTCAATGTTAAATAGAGCAGAGACGACAAAAAAGTTGCATTGTAAATTCTCACTGGTTTAAACTCTGTTCTCTGTTTCTCTTGATACATCAAGCTGAGGCAGGATATGAGCCTGGGGCTACTGGCAGTGCACACAGCATCTGTGTGATATGATAATACACGACACACAAACCAATCTATTTCTAGAAATTAGGATCCTGACCTTTGGCTCATCAGAGAGCATGACAAGTCGTCGAGTCTCTTCAAACAATATTTGCTTGCAGCCCAAATCCAACCGGTTACATTACTAACATCCTGAGCCACAGACAATTACCCAACTGCTGTACCCTATAAGTAGGGCTGAACACGAAACACACAATGCTAACTTCTCTCCGGCATCTATTCTAAAACTAGACCCATGCTGGTTGTGGTGCCAAGGTTCTCTACTTACCTGTCTCCGGTACCACAGTGTTCAGTACCTCAGTGCTGCTGAGGGTGACCATGCTGCCACAGTGTGTGCAGAGAGCAGTGTACTGTGATCTCTGGCTCGGGACATAGTCAGGCGCCATTCAGAACACACTGTCACACAGGGCAAACTGTCACTCACTGAGGGGCTTGGGCCAGAACACACAGCGTGAGGCTGCATACACACACACACACACACACACACACACACACACACACACACACACACACACACACACACACACACACACACACACACACACACACACACACACACACACACACACACACACACACACACACACACACACACACACAGGAGGGGGAGTGCACACACAGGAGCGAGTACACACAAGCAAGCACGCAGGCACACATACATATACACTGTGGGTTGTAGAGCAGAGGCCAGAGCAAACACACAGTAAGCATATGAAGATCTTAAAGTATTTCACAACTACGTACAACGCATAATGGCATCTCAAAATGATATGCTGTGAAACATATAGAAAAAATGGCCCACTTAATCACTAATGATGAGTCAACTCCTCGTACCATTTCTGAGATTAGATGGGAATACGTGTGTAAAGACCTAACACTCACTCACTAGTATGATGTAATTGAAAATGGGCAGGGAAAGAGACAAGATCAAATCAATTCAAATACTGTCCTCTAGTGTCAGTTTGCTGTTAGTGCCATGTGAGAACATGACAGGAAGGATGTCACTGTGTTTGTGTTTACATTGCAATGTGCATGCCATCATAGCGTCAGTTCTAAACAATGACCGAAGGATGCTGAACTTGAAAACAACATATAATCCTTTATCTCTGTCTGTACTGTTCGCTTATATGTTTCCAAATGTCTCTCTCTCTCTACCACAACCCCCTCCTCATGTCGGTCTTATTAAGAGGATGGAGGGTGTGGGGACGGGGGGCCGTTTGTAAAGTTGACTGGTCCAGAGGGGGTTCTCCTGACCTGACGTTTGATGTCTAATTAAAACAGATGAAAGATTAACAGAACTGTTATGAACGACTCACAGAGAGCCCCCCTGAGTTCCACTGCGCTGAAAGAACAGCACACAGGGATTTACAACGACAGGTCCCAACAAGTCAACGAACAAACGGTGCCTCCACAAAAATGCCTCTGAGCCACAAGATCAAACGACTGCCAACAAAGTGAGACAGACTACCAACCCTGCCGAGCCTCCCGCCCCTCCTGCTGTGCTGAACAGGCACCTCTGTCTGAACGTCTTGTTACTATTAGACAGCACATTACTGGCAGCACTCACTTGAGCTTTTTACAGAGAGAAATAGTATGACTACCCAAGTTTCCAAAGCTATCCAGACATATAATGAAGTTGTTTTATATGTGTTTGACTGAAGAGGTCTTTGAACTAGGCCTATTACTAGAATTGTCAAAATATCACTGGTGTAGTGAAGTTACAGGCCAACTTCCATCTGCAGAATGAATTCTGGAAGATCCTTCTTTACTCTGTTTCTAGTTCCAACCGCTTCTTTCTTTGTCTTTTTACATTTAATACAAAGCAGACTATTAGCCAAGATATGAACAAATACCATATTTGCAGATTATTTTAAGCTTTAAACACACCAGTAAAACCACCACACATTTGGTTGCCATATTTTCAATGTGGTCCCATTCAAACAAAGGAACCAGGAAAAGGCAAGTCCAAATGGTCTAGTAAGCACTAGGGTGGGGCACCAATTGAGGTTGTGTCTTTTTGTGTAAAGGCCTATGATCAGTGCTGCTGTGTGCCACTGTAAAAACAACCACTAAGACCAAAGTGTTCCTGACCTGTTACTTACCATTCAATCAATAAACAATCAATAGAAGAGCGGTGAAGTCCACCTAATGGAAACACAGGCTGTATCTGCTTGACAATCTTCTCCCTGATAGATATATACAATGAACCAATACCCTAGACTAGAGTCTGCCTGACACAGCACTATACCCTAGACTAGTCTGACTGACACAGAACTATACCCTAGACTAGAGTCTGATTGACACAGAACTATACCCTAGACTAGAGTCTGATTGACACAGAACTAAACCCTAGACTAGAGTCTGTCTGACACAGAATTATACAATAGACTAGAGTCTGACTGACACAGAACTATACCCTAGACTAGAGTCTGACTGACACAGAACTATACCCTAGACTAGAGTCTGACTGACACAGAACTATACCCTAGACTAGTCGGACTGACACAGAACTATACCCTAGACTAGTCGGACTGACACAGAACTATACCCTAGACTAGTCTGACTGACACAGAACTATACCCTAGACTAGAGTCTGACTGACACAGAACTATACCCTAGACTAGTCGGACTGACACAGAACTATACCCTAGACTAGTCTGACTGACACAGAACTATATCCTAGACTAGAGTCTGACTGACACAGAACTATACCCTAGACTAGAGTCTGATTGACACAGAACTATACCCTAGACTAGAGACTGACTGACACAGAACTATACCCTAGACTAGTCTGACTGACACAGAACTATACCCTAGACTAGAGTCTGACTGACACAGAACTATACCCTAGACTAGAGGCTGATTGACACAGAACTATACCCTAGACTAGAGTCTGCCTGACACAGAACTATACCCTAGACTAGAGTCTGCCTGACACAGAACTATACCCTAGACTAGAGTCTGCCTGACACAGAACTATACCCTAGACTAGAGTCTGCCTGACACAGAACTATACCCTAGACTAGTCTGACTGACACAGAACTATACCCTAGACTAGAGTCTGCCTGACACAGAACTATACCCTAGACTAGAGTCTGACTGACACAGAGCTATACCCTAGACTAGAGTCTGATTGACACAGAACTATACCCTAGACTAGAGTCTGCCTGACACAGAATTATACAATAGACTAGAGTCTGACTGACACAGAACTATACCCTAGACTAGAGTCTGACTGACACAGAACTATACCCTAGACTAGAGTCTGACTGACACAGAACTATACCCTAGACTAGTCGGACTGACACAGAACTATACCCTAGACTAGTCTGACTGACACAGAACTATATCCTAGACTAGAGTCTGACTGACACAGAACTATACCCTAGACTAGAGTCTGACTGACACAGAACTATACCCTAGACTAGAGTCTGCCTGACACAGAACTATACCCTAGACTAGAGTCTGCCTGACACAGAACTATACCCTAGACTAGAGTCTGCCTGACACAGAACTATACCCTAGACTAGAGTCTGCCTGACACAGAACTATACCCTAGACTAGAGTCTGCCTGACACAGAACTATACCCTAGACTAGTCTGACTGACACAGAACTATACCCTAGACTAGAGTCTGCCTGACACAGAACTATACCCTAGACTAGAGTCTGACTGACACAGAGCTATACCCTAGACTAGAGTCTGATTGACACAGAACTATACCCTAGACTAGAGTCTGCCTGACACAGAATTATACAATAGACTAGAGTCTGACTGACACAGAACTATACCCTAGACTAGAGTCTGACTGACACAGAACTATACCCTAGACTAGAGTCTGACTGACACAGAACTATACCCTAGACTAGTCGGACTGACACAGAACTATACCCTAGACTAGTCTGACTGACACAGAACTATACCCTAGACTAGAGTCTGACTGACACAGAACTATACCCTAGACTAGTCGGACTGACACAGAACTATACCCTAGACTAGTCTGACTGACACAGAACTATATCCTAGACTAGAGTCTGACTGACACAGAACTATACCCTAGACTAGAGTCTGATTGACACAGAACTATACCCTAGACTAGAGTCTGCCTGACACAGAACTATACCCTAGACTAGAGTCTGCCTGACACAGAACTATACCCTAGACTAGAGTCTGCCTGACACAGAACTATACCCTAGACTAGTCTGACTGACACAGAACTATACCCTAGACTAGAGTCTGCCTGACACAGAACTATACCCTAGACTAGAGTCTGACTGACACAGAACTATACCCTAGACTAGAGTCTGACTGACACAGAACTATACCCTAGACTAGAGTCTGACTGACACAGCACTATACCATAGACTAGTCTGACTGAGACAGAACTATACCCTAGACTAGAGTCTGACTGACACAGAACTATATCCTAGACTAGTCTGACTGACACAGAACTATACCCTAGACTAGAGTCTGACTGACACAGAACTATACCATAGACTAGAGTCTGACTGACACAGAACTATACCATAGACTAGAGTCTGACTGACACAGAACTATATCCTAGACTAGTCTGACTGACACAGAACTATACCATAGACTAGTCTGACTGACACAGAACTATACCCTAGACTAGTCTGACTGACACAGAACTATACCCTAGACTAGAGTCTGACTGACACAGAACTATACCCTAGACTAGAGTCTGACTGACACAGAACTATACCCTAGACTAGAGTCTGACTGACACAGAACTATACCCTAGACTAGAGTCTGACTGACACAGAACTATACCATAGCCTAGTCTGACTGACACAGAACTATACCCTAGACTAGTCTGACTGACACAGAACTATACCCTAGACTAGTCTGCCTGACACAGAACTATACCCTAGACTAGAGTCTGCCTGTAACAGAACTATACCAAAGACTAGTCGGACTGACATAGAACTATATCCTAGACTAGTCTGCCTGACACAGAACTATACCCAAGACTAGAGTCTGCCTGACACAGAACTATACCATAGACTAGTCTGCCTGACACAGAACTATACCCTAGACTAGTCTGACTGACACAGAACTATACCATAGACTAGTCTGACTGACACAGAACTATACCCTAGACTAGTCTGACTGACACAGAACTATACCCTAGACTAGTCTGCCTGACACAGGACTATACCCTAGACTAGAGTCTGCCTGACACAGAACTATACCATAGACTAGTCTAACTGACACAGAACTATATCCTACACTAGTCTGCCTGACACAGAACTATAACCTAGACTAGAGTCTGCCTGACACAGAACTATACCATAGACTAGTCTGCCTGACACAGAACTATACCATAGACTAGAGTCTGACGGACACAGAACTATACCCTAGACTAGAGTCTGACTGACACAGAACTATACCCTAGACTAGAGTCTGACTGACACAGAACTATACCCTAGACTAGTCGGACTGACACAGAACTATACCCTAGACTAGTCGGACTGACACAGAACTATACCCTAGACTAGAGTCTGACTGACACAGAACTATACCATAGACTAGTCTGCCTGACACAGAATTATACCCTAGACTAGAGTCTGTCTGACACAGAACTATACCCTAGACTAGAGTCTGACTGACACAGAACTATACCCTAGACTAGAGGCTGACTGACACAGAACTATACCCTAGACTAGTCTGACTGACACAGAACTATACCCTAGACTAGAGTCTGACTGACACAGAACTATACCCTAGACTAGTCGGACTGACACAGAACTATACCCTAGACTAGTCGGACTGACACAGAACTATACCCTAGACTAGAGTCTGACTGACACAGAACTATACCATAGACTAGTCTGCCTGACACAGAATTATACCCTAGACTAGAGTCTGTCTGACACAGAACTATACCCTAGACTAGAGTCTGACTGACACAGAACTATACCCTAGACTAGAGGCTGACTGACACAGAACTATACCCTAGACTAGTCTGACTGACACAGAACTATACCCTAGACTAGAGTCTGACTGACACAGAACTATACCCTAGACTAGAGTCTGCCTGACACAGAACTATACCCTAGACTAGAGTCTGCCTGACACAGAACTATACCCTAGACTAGAGTCTGCCTGACACAGAACTATACCCTAGACTAGTCTGACTGACACAGAACTATACCCTAGACTAGAGTCTGCCTGACACAGAACTATACCCTAGACTAGAGTCTGCCTGACACAGAACTATACCCTAGACTAGAGTCTGACTGACACAGAACTATACCCTAGACTAGAGTCTGACTGACACAGAACTATACCCTAGACTAGAGTCTGACTGACACAGCACTATACCATAGACTAGTCTGACTGAGACAGAACTATACCCTAGACTAGAGTCTGACTGACACAGAACTATATCCTAGACTAGTCTGACTGACACAGAACTATACCCTAGACTAGAGTCTGACTGACACAGAACTATACCCTAGACTAGAGTCTGACTGACACAGAACTATACCATAGACTAGAGTCTGACTGACACAGAACTATACCCTAGACTAGTCTGACTGACACAGAACTATACCCTAGACTAGAGTCTGCCTGACACAGAACTATACCCTAGACTAGAGTCTGACTGACACAGAACTATATCCTAGACTAGTCTGACTGACACAGAACTATACCATAGACTAGTCTGACTGACACAGAACTATACCCTAGAGTCTGACTGACACAGAACTATACCCTAGACTAGAGTCTGACTGACACAGAACTATACCCTAGACTAGAGTCTGACTGACACAGAACTATACCCTAGACTAGAGTCTGACTGACACAGAACTATACCCTAGACTAGAGTCTGACTGACACAGAACTATACCATAGCCTAGTCTGACTGACACAGAACTATACCCTAGACTAGTCTGACTGACACAGAACTATACCCTAGACTAGTCTGCCTGACACAGAACTATACCCTAGACTAGAGTCTGCCTGTAACAGAACTATACCAAAGACTAGTCGGACTGACATAGAACTATATCCTAGACTAGTCTGCCTGACACAGAACTATACCCAAGACTAGAGTCTGCCTGACACAGAACTATACCATAGACTAGTCTGCCTGACACAGAACTATACCCTAGACTAGTCTGACTGACACAGAACTATACCATAGACTAGTCTGACTGACACAGAACTATACCCTAGACTAGTCTGACTGACACAGAACTATACCCTAGACTAGTCTGCCTGACACAGGACTATACCCTAGACTAGAGTCTGCCTGACACAGAACTATACCATAGACTAGTCTAACTGACACAGAACTATATCCTACACTAGTCTGCCTGACACAGAACTATAACCTAGACTAGAGTCTGCCTGACACAGAACTATACCATAGACTAGTCTGCCTGACACAGAACTATACCATAGACTAGAGTCTGACGGACACAGAACTATACCCTAGACTAGAGTCTGACTGACACAGAACTATACCCTAGACTAGAGTCTGACTGACACAGAACTATACCCTAGACTAGTCGGACTGACACAGAACTATACCCTAGACTAGTCGGACTGACACAGAACTATACCCTAGACTAGAGTCTGACTGACACAGAACTATACCATAGACTAGTCTGCCTGACACAGAATTATACCCTAGACTAGAGTCTGTCTGACACAGAACTATACCCTAGACTAGAGTCTGACTGACACAGAACTATACCCTAGACTAGAGGCTGACTGACACAGAACTATACCCTAGACTAGTCTGACTGACACAGAACTATACCCTAGACTAGAGTCTGACTGACACAGAACTATACCCTAGACTAGTCTGACTGACACAGAACTATACCCTAGACTAGTCTGACTGACACAGAACTATACCCTAGACTAGAGTCTGACTGACACAGAACTATACCATAGACTAGTCTGCCTGACACAGAATTATACCCTAGACTAGAGTCTGTCTGACACAGAACTATACCCTAGACTAGTCTGACTGACACAGAACTATACCCTAGACTAGAGTCTGCCTGACACAGAACTATACCCTAGACTAGTCTGACTGACACAGAACTATACCCTAGACTAGAGTCTGACTGACACAGAACTATACCCTAGACTAGAGTCTGCCTGACACAGAACTATACCCTAGACTAGAGTCTGCCTGACACAGAACTATACCCTAGACTAGAGTCTGCCTGACACAGAACTATACCCTAGACTAGTCTGACTGACACAGAACTATACCCTAGACTAGAGTCTGCCTGACACAGAACTATACCCTAGACTAGAGTCTGCCTGACACAGAACTATACCCTAGACTAGAGTCTGACTGACACAGAACTATACCCTAGACTAGTCTGCCTGACACAGAACTGTACCCTAGAGTAGTCTGCCTGACACAGAACTATAACCTAGACTAGTCTGACTGACACAGAACTATATCCTAGTCTAGAGTCTGACTGACACAGAACTATACCATAGACTAGAGTCTGACTGACACAAAACTATACCCTAGACTAGTCTGACTGACACAGAACTATACCATAGACTAGTCTGACTGACACAGAACTATACCCTAGACTAGTCTGACTGACACAGAACTATACCCTAGACTAGAGTCTGACTGACACAGAACTATACCCTAGACTAGAGTCTGACTGACACAGAACTATACCCTAGACTAGAGTCTGACTGACACAGAACTATACCCTAGACTAGAGTCTGACTGACACAGAACTATACCATAGCCTAGTCTGACTGACACAGAACTATACCCTAGACTAGTCTGACTGACACAGAACTATACCCTAGACTAGTCTGCCTGACACAGAACTATACCCTAGACTAGAGTCTGCCTGTAACAGAACTATACCAAAGACTAGTCGGACTGACATAGAACTATATCCTAGACTAGTCTGCCTGACACAGAACTATACCCAAGACTAGAGTCTGCCTGACACAGAACTATACCATAGACTAGTCTGCCTGACACAGAACTATACCCTAGACTAGTCTGACTGACACAGAACTATACCATAGACTAGTCTGACTGACACAGAACTATACCCTAGACTAGTCTGACTGACACAGAACTATACCCTAGACTAGTCTGCCTGACACAGGACTATACCCTAGACTAGAGTCTGCCTGACACAGAACTATACCATAGACTAGTCTAACTGACACAGAACTATATCCTACACTAGTCTGCCTGACACAGAACTATAACCTAGACTAGAGTCTGCCTGACACAGAACTATACCATAGACTAGTCTGCCTGACACAGAACTATACCATAGACTAGAGTCTGACGGACACAGAACTATACCCTAGACTAGAGTCTGACTGACACAGAACTATACCCTAGACTAGAGTCTGACTGACACAGAACTATACCCTAGACTAGTCGGACTGACACAGAACTATACCCTAGACTAGTCGGACTGACACAGAACTATACCCTAGACTAGAGTCTGACTGACACAGAACTATACCATAGACTAGTCTGCCTGACACAGAATTATACCCTAGACTAGAGTCTGTCTGACACAGAACTATACCCTAGACTAGAGTCTGACTGACACAGAACTATACCCTAGACTAGAGGCTGACTGACACAGAACTATACCCTAGACTAGTCTGACTGACACAGAACTATACCCTAGACTAGAGTCTGACTGACACAGAACTATACCCTAGACTAGTCGGACTGACACAGAACTATACCCTAGACTAGTCGGACTGACACAGAACTATACCCTAGACTAGAGTCTGACTGACACAGAACTATACCATAGACTAGTCTGCCTGACACAGAATTATACCCTAGACTAGAGTCTGTCTGACACAGAACTATACCCTAGACTAGAGTCTGACTGACACAGAACTATACCCTAGACTAGAGGCTGACTGACACAGAACTATACCCTAGACTAGTCTGACTGACACAGAACTATACCCTAGACTAGAGTCTGACTGACACAGAACTATACCCTAGACTAGAGTCTGCCTGACACAGAACTATACCCTAGACTAGAGTCTGCCTGACACAGAACTATACCCTAGACTAGAGTCTGCCTGACACAGAACTATACCCTAGACTAGTCTGACTGACACAGAACTATACCCTAGACTAGAGTCTGCCTGACACAGAACTATACCCTAGACTAGAGTCTGCCTGACACAGAACTATACCCTAGACTAGAGTCTGACTGACACAGAACTATACCCTAGACTAGAGTCTGACTGACACAGAACTATACCCTAGACTAGAGTCTGACTGACACAGCACTATACCATAGACTAGTCTGACTGACACAGAACTATACCCTAGACTAGTCTGCCTGACACAGAACTATATCCTAGACTAGTCTGACTGACACAGAACTATACCCTAGACTAGAGTCTGACTGACACAGAACTATACCATAGACTAGAGTCTGACTGACACAGAACTATACCATAGACTAGAGTCTGACTGACACAGAACTATACCCTAGACTAGTCTGACTGACACAGAACTATACCCTAGACTAGAGTCTGCCTGACACAGAACTATACCCTAGACTAGAGTCTGACTGACACAGAACTATATCCTAGACTAGTCTGCCTGACACAAAACTATACCCTAGACTAGTCTGACTGACACAGAACTATACCCTAGACTAGTCTGACTGACACAGAACTATATCCTAGACTAGAGTCTGACTGACACAGAACTATACCCTAGACTAGAGTCTGATTGACACAGAACTATACCCTAGACTAGAGTCTGACTGACACAGAACTATACCCTAGACTAGAGTCTGACTGACACAGAACTATACCATAGCCTAGTCTGACTGACACAGAACTATACCCTAGACTAGTCTGACTGACACAGAACTATACCCTAGACTAGTCTGCCTGACACAGAACTATACCCTAGACTAGAGTCTGCCTGTAACAGAACTATACCAAAGACTAGTCGGACTGACATAGAACTATATCCTAGACTAGTCTGCCTGACACAGAACTATACCCAAGACTAGAGTCTGCCTGACACAGAACTATACCATAGACTAGTCTGCCTGACACAGAACTATACCCTAGACTAGTCTGACTGACACAGAACTATACCATAGACTAGTCTGACTGACACAGAACTATACCCTAGACTAGTCTGACTGACACAGAACTATACCCTAGACTAGTCTGCCTGACACAGGACTATACCCTAGACTAGAGTCTGCCTGACACAGAACTATACCATAGACTAGTCTAACTGACACAGAACTATATCCTACACTAGTCTGCCTGACACAGAACTATAACCTAGACTAGAGTCTGCCTGACACAGAACTATACCATAGACTAGTCTGCCTGACACAGAACTATACCATAGACTAGAGTCTGACGGACACAGAACTATACCCTAGACTAGAGTCTGACTGACACAGAACTATACCCTAGACTAGAGTCTGACTGACACAGAACTATACCCTAGACTAGTCGGACTGACACAGAACTATACCCTAGACTAGTCGGACTGACACAGAACTATACCCTAGACTAGAGTCTGACTGACACAGAACTATACCATAGACTAGTCTGCCTGACACAGAATTATACCCTAGACTAGAGTCTGTCTGACACAGAACTATACCCTAGACTAGAGTCTGACTGACACAGAACTATACCCTAGACTAGAGGCTGACTGACACAGAACTATACCCTAGACTAGTCTGACTGACACAGAACTATACCCTAGACTAGAGTCTGACTGACACAGAACTATACCCTAGACTAGTCGGACTGACACAGAACTATACCCTAGACTAGTCGGACTGACACAGAACTATACCCTAGACTAGAGTCTGACTGACACAGAACTATACCATAGACTAGTCTGCCTGACACAGAATTATACCCTAGACTAGAGTCTGTCTGACACAGAACTATACCCTAGACTAGAGTCTGACTGACACAGAACTATACCCTAGACTAGAGGCTGACTGACACAGAACTATACCCTAGACTAGTCTGACTGACACAGAACTATACCCTAGACTAGAGTCTGACTGACACAGAACTATACCCTAGACTAGAGTCTGCCTGACACAGAACTATACCCTAGACTAGAGTCTGCCTGACACAGAACTATACCCTAGACTAGAGTCTGCCTGACACAGAACTATACCCTAGACTAGTCTGACTGACACAGAACTATACCCTAGACTAGAGTCTGCCTGACACAGAACTATACCCTAGACTAGAGTCTGCCTGACACAGAACTATACCCTAGACTAGAGTCTGACTGACACAGAGCTATACCCTAGACTAGAGTCTGACTGACACAGAACTATACCCTAGACTAGAGTCTGACTGACACAGCACTATACCATAGACTAGTCTGACTGAGACAGAACTATACCCTAGACTAGAGTCTGACTGACACAGAACTATATCCTAGACTAGTCTGACTGACACAGAACTATACCCTAGACTAGAGTCTGACTGACACAGAACTATACCATAGACTAGAGTCTGACTGACACAGAACTATACCATAGACTAGAGTCTGACTGACACAGAACTATATCCTAGACTAGTCTGCCTGACACAGAACTATACCCTAGACTAGAGTCTGCCTGACACAGAACTATACCCTAGACTAGAGTCTGACTGACACAGAACTATACCCTAGACTAGAGTCTGACTGACACAGAACTATACCCTAGACTAGAGTCTGACTGACACAGAACTATACCATAGACTAGTCTGACTGACACAGAACTATACCCTAGACTAGAGTCTGACTGACACAGAACTATACCCTAGACTAGTCTGCCTGACACAGAACTATACCCTAGACTAGAGTCTGCCTGTAACAGAACTATACCAAAGACTAGTCGGACTGACATAGAACTATATCCTAGACTAGTCTGCCTGACACAGAACTATACCCAAGACTAGAGTCTGCCTGACACAGAACTATACCATAGACTAGTCTGACTGACACAGAACTATACCATAGACTAGTCTGACTGACACAGAACTATACCCTAGACTAGTCTGACTGACACAGAACTATACCCTAGACTAGTCTGCCTGACACAGTACTATACCCTAGACTAGAGTCTGCCTGACACAGAACTATACCATAGACTAGTCTAACTGACACAGAACTATATCCTACACTAGTCTGCCTGACACAGAACTATAACCTAGACTAGAGTCTGCCTGACACAGAACTATACCATAGACCAGTCTGCCTGACACAGAACTATACCATAGACTAGAGTCTGCCTGACACAGAACTATACCCTAGACTAGAGTCTGACTGACACAGAACTATACCCTAGACTAGAGTCTGACTGACACAGAACTATACCCTAGACTAGAGTCTGACTGACACAGAACTATACCCTAGACTAGAGTCTGACTGACACAGAACTATACCATAGACTAGTCTGACTGACACAGAACTATACCCTAGACTAGAGTCTGACTGACACAGAACTATACCATAGACTAGTCTGCCTGACACAGAATTATACCCTAGACTAGAGTCTGTCTGACACAGAAACTGTATCCCTAGACTAGTCTGCCTACACCAGAAACTATACCCTAGACTAGAGTCTGCCTGACAAGAACTATACCCATAGGACTAGTCTGCATCACACAGAAACTATATCCTAGACTAGTCTGACTGACACACAGACTATACCCTAGACTAGTCTGACGACAAGAAGATACCAGAATAGTCTGGTGACACAGAATAACCCTTAGAATTAGAGTCTGCCTGACACAGAACTATACCAATAGATAGTCTAACTGACACAGAACTAATCTATAGTCTGCCTGAACAGAACTATAACTAGATAGAGTCTGCTGACACAGAACTATCCTTACATAGACCAGTCCTGCTGACCACAGACTATACCATAGACTAGTCTGACTGACACAGAACTATACCTAGACTAGAGTCTGACTGACACAGAACTATACCCTAGACTAGAGTCTGACTGACACAGAACTATACCCTACTGACCTCGAGTCTGACTGACACAGAACTATACCCTAGACTAGAGTCTGACTGACACAAGAAACTATACCATAGACTAGTCTGACTGACCAGAACTATACCCTAGACTAGTCTGACTGACACAGAACTATACCCTAGACTAGTCTGACCTGACACAGAACTATACCTAGACTAGAGTCTGACTGACACAGAACTATAAACCCGGACTAGAGTCTGACTGACACAGAACTATACATACTAGAGTCTGACGGACACAGAACTATACCATGACTAGAGTCTGACTGACACAGAACTATACCTAGACTAGTCTGACTGACACAGAACTATACCTAACTAGTCTGACTGACGACGAACTAACCCTAGACTAGTCTACTGACACAGAACTATACCCTAGACTAGAGTCTGCCTGACACAGAACTATACCCTAGACTAGAGTCTGATGACACAGACTATACCTAGACTAGGTCTGGACTGACACAAGACTATACCATAGACTAGTCTGACTGACACAGAACTATACCTAGACTAGTCTGCCTGACACAGAAACTATACCCTAAGACTAGAGTCTGACGACACAGACTATACCCTAGACTAGATTCTGACTGACACAGAACATATACCTAGACTAGTCTGAACTGACACAGAACTATACCACATATCTCTGAACACAGAACTATACCCTAGACTAGAGTCTGACTGACACAGAACTATACCCTAGACTAGTCTGACTGACACAGAACTATACCATAGACTAGTCTGACTGACACAGAACTATACTCCTAGACTAGAGTCTGACTGACACAGAACTATACCCTAGACTAGTCTGACTGACACAGAACTATACCCTAGACTAAGTCTGACCTGACACAGAACTATACCCTAGACTGTTGACTACACAGACTATACCTAGACGAGTCTGATGACACAGAACTATACCCTAGACTAGTCTGACTGACACAGAACTATACCCTAGACTAGTCTGACCTGACACAGAACTATACCCTAGACTAGAGTCTGCCTGACACAACAGAACTATACCTAGACTAGTCTGACTGACACAGAACTATACCCTAGACTAGTCTCTGACACAGAACTATACCTAGACTAGAGTCTGCTGACACAGAACTATACCATAGACAGTCTGATGACCAAGAACTATACCTAGACTAGATCTGACTGACAACAGAACTATACCCTAGACTAGAGTCTGACTGACACAGAACTATACCTAGACTGAGTCTGACTGACACAGAACTATACCCTAGACTAGAGTCTGACTGACACAGAACTATACCTAGACTAGAGTCTGACTGACACAGAACTATACCATAGACTAGTCTGACTGACACAGAACTATACCCTAGACTAGAGTCTGACTGACACAGAACTATACCCATAGACTAGATCTGCCTGACACAGAACTATACCCTAGACTAGAGTCTGATCGACACAGAACTATACCCTAGACTAGTCTGACTGACACAGAACTATACCCTAGACTAGAGTCTGCTGACACAGAACTATACCTCTAGACTAGATCTGACCTGACACAGAACTATACCTAGACTAGTCTGACTGACACAACTATACCCTAGACTAGAGTCTGACTGACACAGAACTATACCTAGACTAGTCTGACTGACACAGAAACTATACCTAGACTAGAGTCTGATGACACAGAACTATACCTAGACTAGTCTGACTGACACAGAACTATACCCTAGACTAGATTCTGGACTGACACAGAACTATACCCTAGACTAGATCTGACTGACACAGAACTATACCCTAGACTAGAGTCTGACTGACACAGAACTATACCTAGACTAGTCTGACTGACACAGAATATACCTAGACTAGTCTGACTGACACAAGAACTATACCATAGACTGTCGACTGACACAGAACTATACCTAGACTAGTCTGACTGACACAGAACTATACCTAGACTAGTCTGCCTACACAGAACTATACCCTAGACTAGAGTCTGACTGACACAGAACTATACCCTAGACTGAGTCTGACTGACACAGACTATACCTCAGCTAGTCTGCCTGACACAGAACTATACCCTAGACTAGAGTCTGCGACACAGAACTATACCTAGACTAGTCTGCTGACACAGAACTATACCCATAACTAGAGTCTGACTGACACAGAACTATACCCTAGACTAGAGTCTGGACTGACACAGACTATACCCTAGACTAGAGTCTGACCAGACACAGAATATACCCTAGACTAGAGTCTGACTGACACAGAACTATACCCTTAGACTAGAGTCTGACTGACACAGAACTATACCTAGACTAGTCTGACTGAACACAGACTATATCCTAGACTAGAGTCTGACTGACACAGAACCCTAGACTAGTCTGACTGACACAGAACTATACCCTAGACTAGAGTCTGACTGACACAGAAACTAAACCATAGACTAGTCTGCCTGACACAGAACTATACCTAGACTAAGTCTGCTGACACAGAACTTACCCAACTAGTCGCTGACACAGAACTATACCCTAGACTAGTCTGACTGACACAGAACTATACCATAGACTATTCTGACTGACACAGAACTATACCTAGACTAGTCTGACTGACACAGAACTAACCCTAGACTTCGCTGACACAGAACATACCCTAGACTAGAGTCTGACTGACACAGAACTATACCATAACTAGTCTAACTGACACAGAACTATCCTAGACTAGTCTGCTGACACAGAACTATAACCTAGACTAGGTCTGACCTGACACAGAACTATACCTAGACTAGTCTGCCTGACACAGAAACTATACCATAACTAGAGATTGACTGACACAGAACTATACCCTAGACTAGTCTGACTGACACAGAACTATACCTAGACTAGTCTGACTGACACAGAACTATAACCAGACAGAGTCTGACTGAACACGAACTATACATAGACTATTCTGACAATAA